>NW_026871209.1:0-300000 GCF_028564815.1 Eubalaena glacialis
TGTCAAAATCGCTACACTTGAACTGAATTACGAAACAGAACAGAGGCACACCTTTAGAAGACACACTATGGCTGCTTAACGGGAAAGGTGAGGTGGGGTGATGCATAAAACAAGGGTTTGAAATTAGCTCAGACACCGCTCCATAAGCCAAATATGTAATAGACAAGGCCTACTCCCTGCTCAGTGAACTGGACTCAACACCCCCTAGTCACCGCACAAGAATATATCTGACTAGTATGAATCTGAAAACCTATGTATCGATATCTCTCTGCAAGTGAATCAAGAGGGTGTAAAGCAGCATAAACAGAGCAGGGAAAAGCAGCGAAACCCCATTCTAAACATACATTACTTTAAAAAACCCACAAAGCAAAGACAGTGAAAGAGAGAGAAATTCTTACAAAATCCGTTCAGGGTCTCTGATGCAACCTGGATTAACCATATCTAGACCCACAGCTGGATGAGACATAAGGCTGGACACTCTTGGGGCTGAGAGGATTGGTGAGGTTGGGTGAGCAAATGCAGATACTTTAAAGTAATACCGCGGGGTACCCACCCCATGGGTCTCAAATCTCCAGGTACAAGGGAATCTTCCTACATCAAAACATGCATGGGAAAGCCAGAAGATGGTATGCCGTGAGATCGGGAAAGGTTTCTAAAACGCACCTCATTTCTCCTCTCCTTGTGCTCGGGTTCGCCATTCCAGCCGCTTGACTAACCATCTCCCTACTTGGAGAATCAGCACCTTTAACCTACTGTTTCGTCCAGGTTGCAATTTGTCCTGAGGATGAACGGGAAGACGGGGAACCAACGAAAGACTAGCCCTAGGTGTTGGGACAGGCACAGGTCACTCCATTTTCCCATCAGGAAGAAGAATGAACCACAGGCTCAGCCTGCCCCCCAGAACCAAAATAGGGCCTGAAGCAATCCTGCGCTTCTGCGGCCAGCTCCCAAAAAAGCGAGGAGACAAATGGAGCTCAGGGGCACTGCAATTCACAAACGTGCAGAATTATAAATGAGAACTCTCGTCCACAAATATATTGAGGGAAGGCAACGAAGAGGATTTGAAAGCAAGGCAGATTTGCAGGAAACAGATTTCAGGAGGTAGATTCGACTCGCCTTTAAAGCACATGAAAAGCGGCAAAACGTTGACAATGATGCCCTTGGCCAAAAAGGGCGTATGCGTTTTTTCCTGAATATATTCAGGAAAAAACGCATACGCCCTTTTTGGCCAACCAAGCAAGCCGGAAGGGCAAATCGGCGCTACAAAGAAGTCTCGCTTGCCCTCGGTTAAAAGGGCCATGCTGAACAAAGTGTAAAAACCAGAAAAGCAGGACAGGCCATGGAGACATGGGAGCCTTGCTACGCTGATGGGCGGGATGTAAATTGCCAACAGGCACTCTGGAGAAGAGTACGGTGTGTCCTGAAACAAGTAATAAACACAGCGTAGAGAGCATAGGGCACTTCCACTCATGGGCGTATAAATTGGGAAAACTAAAAATCAACAAGACACAGGCACCCTAAAGTTTACGGCTGCTCTGTTTCCAAGAACCTCCACATCGGTACACCTTCAATATCCCAGGAAAGAGAAAAATGGATAAAGAAATGGTGGTACTTGGCACAATGGAATATCACTCAGCCATGAAATCAATGTCATATGGCTAGTTAGCAGCATGATGAGTGGATTTAGGTACGATGATTCTAAGTGAAATAAGTCACACAGAAAAAGACACTTATCCTAAGATATCGCTTATAGAGGGAATGTCAAAATCGCTACACTTGAACTGAATTACGAAACAGAACAGAGGCACACCTTTAGAAGACACAATATGGCTGCTTAACGGGAAAGGTGAGGTGGGGTGATGCATAAAACAAGGGTTTGAAATTAGCTCAGAGACCGCTCCATAAGCCAAATATGTAATAGACAAGGCCTACTCCCTGCTCAGTGAACTGGACTCAACACACCCTAGTCACCACACAAGAATATATCTGACTAGTAAGAATCTGAAAACCTATGTATCGATATCTCTCTGCAAGTGAATCAAGAGGGTGTAAAGCGGCATCAACACAGCAGGGAAAAGCAGCCAAACCCCATTCTAAACATACATTACTTTTAAAAACCCACAAAGCAAAGACAGTGAAAGAGAGAGAAATTCTTACAAAATCCGTTCAGGGTCTATGATGCAACGTGGATTGACCATATCTAGACCCACAGCTGGATGAGACATAAGGCTGGACACTCTTGGGGCTGAGAGGATTGGTGAGGTTGGGTGAGCAAACGCAGATACTTTAAAGTAACACTGCCGGGAACACACCCCATGGGTCTCAAATCTCCAGGTACAAGGGAATCTTCCTACATCAAAACATGCATGGGAAACCCAGAAGATGGTATGCCATGAGATCGGGAAAGGTTTCTAAAACGCACCTCATTTCTCCTCTCCTTGTGCTCGGGTTCGCCATTCCAGCCGCTTGACTAATCATCTCCCTATTTGGAGAATCAGCACCTTTAACCTCCTGATTGTACAGGTTGCAATTTGTCCTGAGGATGAACGGGAAGACGCGGAACCAACGAGAGACGAGCCCTAGGTGTTGGGACAGGCATAGGTCACTCCATTTTCCCATCAGGAAGAAGAATGAACCACAGGCTCAGCCTGCCCCCCAGAACCAAAATAGGGCCTGAAGCAATCCTGCGCTTTTGCGGCCAGCTCCCAAAAAAGCGAGGAGACAAATGGAGCTCAGGGGCACTGCAATTCACAAACGTGCAGAGTTATAAATGAGAACTCTCGTCCACAAATATATTCAGGGAAGGCAATGAAGAGGATTTGAAAGCAAGGCAGATTTGCAGGAAACAGATTTCAGGAGGTAGATTCGACTCGCCTTTAAAGCACATGAAAAGCGGCAAAACGTTGACAATGATGCCCTTGGCCAAAAAGGGCGTATGCGTTTTTTCCTGAATATATTCAGGAAAAAACGCATACGCCCTTTTTGGCCAACCAAGCAAGCCGGAAGGGCAAATCAGCGCTACAAAGAAGTCTCGCTTGCCCTCAATCAAAAGGGCCATGCTGAACAAAGTGTAAAAACCAGAAAAGCAGGACAGGCCATGGAGACATGGGAGCCTTGCTACGCTGATGGGCGGGATGTAAATTGCCAACAGGCACTCTGGAGAAGAGTACGGTGTGTCCTGAAACAAGTAATAAACACAGCGTAGAGAGCATAGGGCACTTCCACTCATGGGCGTATAAATTGGGAAAACTAAAAATCAACAAGACACAGGCACCCTAAAGTTTACGGCTGCTCTGTTTCCAAGAACCTCCGCTTCGGTACACCTTCAATATCCCAGGAAAGAGAAAAATGGATAAAGAAATGGTGGTACTTGGCACAATGGAATATCACTCAGCCATGAAATCAATGTCATATGGCTAGTTAGCAGCATGATGAGTGGATTTAGGTACGATGATTCTAAGTGAAATAAGTCACACAGAAAAAGACACTTATCCTAAGATATCGCTTATAGAGGGAATGTCAAAATCGCTACACTTGAACTGAATTACGAAACAGAACAGTGGCACACCTTTAGAAGACACAATATGGCTGCTTAACGGGAAAGGTGAGGTGGGGTGATGCATAAAACAAGGGTTTGAAATTAGCTCAGAGACCGCTCCATAAGCCAAATATGTAATAGACAAGGCCTACTCCCTGCTCAGTGAACTGGACTCAACACACCCTAGTCACCACACAAGAATATATCTGACTAGTAAGAATCTGAAAACCTATGTATCGATATCTCTCTGCAAGTGAATCAAGAGGGTGTAAAGCAGCATAAACACAGCAGGGAAAAGCAGCCAAACCCCATTCTAAACATACATTACTTTTAAAAACCCACAAAACAAAGACAGTGAAAGAGAGAGAAATTCTTACAAAATCCGTTCAGGGTCTATGATGCAACGTGGATTGACCATATCTAGACCCACAGCTGGATGAGACGTAAGGCTGGACACTCTTGGGGCTGAGAGGATTGGTGAGGTTGGGTGAGCAAACGCAGATACTTTAAAGTAACACTGCCGGGAACACACCCCATGGGTCTCAAATCTCCAGGTACAAGGGAATCTTCCTACATCAAAACATGCATGGGAAACCCAGAAGATGGTATGTAATGAGATCGGGAAAGGTTTCTAAAACGCACCTCATTTCTCCTCTCCTTGTGCTCGGGTTCGCCATTCCAGCCGCTTGACTAACCATCTCCCTATTTGGAGAATCAGCACCTTTAACCTCCTGATTGTACAGGTTGCAATTTGTCCTGACGATGAACGGGAAGACGCGGAACCAACGAGAGACGAGCCCTAGGTGTTGGGACAGGCATAGGTCACTCCATTTTCCCATCAGGAAGAAGAATGAACTACAGGATCAGCCTGCCCCACAGAACCAAAATAGGGCCTGAAGCAATCCTGCGCTTTTGCGGCCAGCTCCCAAAAAAGCGAGGAGACAAATGGAGCTCAGGGGCACTGCAATTCACAAACGTGCAGAGTTATAAATGAGAACTCTCGTCCACAAATATATTGAGGGAAGGCAATGAAGAGGATTTCAAAGCAAGGCAGATTTGCAGGAAACAGATTTCAGGAGGTAGATTCGACTCGCCTTTAAAGCACATGAAAAGCGGCAAAACGTTGACAATGATGCCCTTGGCCAAAAAGGGCGTATGCGTTTTTTCCTGAATATATTCAGGAAAAAACGCATACGCCCTTTTTGGCCAACCAAGCAAGCCGGAAGGGCAAATCAGCGCTACAAAGAAGTCTCACTTGCCCTCGGTCAAAAGGGCCATGCTGAACAAAGTGTAAAAACCAGAAAAGCAGGACAGGCCATGGAGACATGGGAGCCTTGCTATGCTGATGGGCGGGATGTAAATTGCCAACAGGCACTCTGGAGAAGAGTATGGTGTGTCCTGAAACAAGTAATAAACACAGCGTAGAGAGCATAGGGCACTTCCACTCATGGGCGTATAAATTGGGAAAACTAAAAGTCAACAAATCACAGGCACCCCAAACTTTACGGCTGCTCTGTTGCCAAGAACCTCCGCTTCGGTACACCTTCAATATCCCAGGAAAGAGAAAAATGGATAAAGAAATGGTGGTACTTGGCACAATGGAATATCACTCAGCCATGAAATCAATGTCATAAGGCTAGTTAGCAGCATGATGTGTCGATTTAGCGACGATGATTCTAAGTGAAATAAGTCACACAGAAAAAGGCACTTATCCTAAGATATCGCTTAGAGAGGGAATGTCAAAATCGCTACACTTGAACTGAATTACGAAACAGAACAGAGGCACACCTTTAGAAGACACACTATGGCTGCTTAACGGGAAAGGTGAGGTGGGGTGATGCATAAAACAAGGGTTTGAAATTAGCTCAGACACCGCTCCATAAGCCAAATATGTAATAGACAAGGCCTACTCCCTGCTCAGTGAACTGGACTCAACACCCCCTAGTCACCGCACAAGAATATATCTGACTAGTATGAATCTGAAAACCTATGTATCGATATCTCTCTGCAAGTGAATCAAGAGGGTGTAAAGCAGCATAAACAGAGCAGGGAAAAGCAGCGAAACCCCATTCTAAACATACATTACTTTAAAAAACCCACAAAGCAAAGACAGTGAAAGAGAGAGAAATTCTTACAAAATCCGTTCAGGGTCTCTGATGCAACCTGGATTAACCATATCTAGACCCACAGCTGGATGAGACATAAGGCTGGACACTCTTGGGGCTGAGAGGATTGGTGAGGTTGGGTGAGCAAATGCAGATACTTTAAAGTAATACCGCGGGGTACCCACCCCATGGGTCTCAAATCTCCAGGTACAAGGGAATCTTCCTACATCAAAACATGCATGGGAAAGCCAGAAGATGGTATGCCGTGAGATCGGGAAAGGTTTCTAAAACGCACCTCATTTCTCCTCTCCTTGTGCTCGGGTTCGCCATTCCAGCCGCTTGACTAACCATCTCCCTACTTGGAGAATCAGCACCTTTAACCTACTGTTTCGTCCAGGTTGCAATTTGTCCTGAGGATGAACGGGAAGACGGGGAACCAACGAAAGACTAGCCCTAGGTGTTGGGACAGGCACAGGTCACTCCATTTTCCCATCAGGAAGAAGAATGAACCACAGGCTCAGCCTGCCCCCCAGAACCAAAATAGGGCCTGAAGCAATCCTGCGCTTCTGCGGCCAGCTCCCAAAAAAGCGAGGAGACAAATGGAGCTCAGGGGCACTGCAATTCACAAACGTGCAGAATTATAAATGAGAACTCTCGTCCACAAATATATTGAGGGAAGGCAACGAAGAGGATTTGAAAGCAAGGCAGATTTGCAGGAAACAGATTTCAGGAGGTAGATTCGACTCGCCTTTAAAGCACATGAAAAGCGGCAAAACGTTGACAATGATGCCCTTGGCCAAAAAGGGCGTATGCGTTTTTTCCTGAATATATTCAGGAAAAAACGCATACGCCCTTTTTGGCCAACCAAGCAAGCCGGAAGGGCAAATCGGCGCTACAAAGAAGTCTCGCTTGCCCTCGGTTAAAAGGGCCATGCTGAACAAAGTGTAAAAACCAGAAAAGCAGGACAGGCCATGGAGACATGGGAGCCTTGCTACGCTGATGGGCGGGATGTAAATTGCCAACAGGCACTCTGGAGAAGAGTACGGTGTGTCCTGAAACAAGTAATAAACACAGCGTAGAGAGCATAGGGCACTTCCACTCATGGGCGTATAAATTGGGAAAACTAAAAATCAACAAGACACAGGCACCCTAAAGTTTACGGCTGCTCTGTTTCCAAGAACCTCCACATCGGTACACCTTCAATATCCCAGGAAAGAGAAAAATGGATAAAGAAATGGTGGTACTTGGCTCAATGGAATATCACTCAGCCATGAAATCAATGTCATATGGCTAGTTAGCAGCATGATGAGTGGATTTAGGTACGATGATTCTAAGTGAAATAAGTCACACAGAAAAAGACACTTATCCTAAGATATCGCTTATAGAGGGAATGTCAAAATCGCTACACTTGAACTGAATTACGAAACAGAACAGAGGCACACCTTTAGAAGACACAATATGGCTGCTTAACGGGAAAGGTGAGGTGGGGTGATGCATAAAACAAGGGTTTGAAATTAGCTCAGAGACCGCTCCATAAGCCAAATATGTAATAGACAAGGCCTACTCCCTGCTCAGTGAACTGGACTCAACACACCCTAGTCACCACACAAGAATATATCTGACTAGTAAGAATCTGAAAACCTATGTATCGATATCTCTCTGCAAGTGAATCAAGAGGGTGTAAAGCGGCATCAACACAGCAGGGAAAAGCAGCCAAACCCCATTCTAAACATACATTACTTTTAAAAACCCACAAAGCAAAGACAGTGAAAGAGAGAGAAATTCTTACAAAATCCGTTCAGGGTCTATGATGCAACGTGGATTGACCATATCTAGACCCACAGCTGGATGAGACATAAGGCTGGACACTCTTGGGGCTGAGAGGATTGGTGAGGTTGGGTGAGCAAACGCAGATACTTTAAAGTAACACTGCCGGGAACACACCCCATGGGTCTCAAATCTCCAGGTACAAGGGAATCTTCCTACATCAAAACATGCATGGGAAACCCAGAAGATGGTATGCCATGAGATCGGGAAAGGTTTCTAAAACGCACCTCATTTCTCCTCTCCTTGTGCTCGGGTTCGCCATTCCAGCCGCTTGACTAATCATCTCCCTATTTGGAGAATCAGCACCTTTAACCTCCTGATTGTACAGGTTGCAATTTGTCCTGAGGATGAACGGGAAGACGCGGAACCAACGAGAGACGAGCCCTAGGTGTTGGGACAGGCATAGGTCACTCCATTTTCCCATCAGGAAGAAGAATGAACCACAGGCTCAGCCTGCCCCCCAGAACCAAAATAGGGCCTGAAGCAATCCTGCGCTTTTGCGGCCAGCTCCCAAAAAAGCGAGGAGACAAATGGAGCTCAGGGGCACTGCAATTCACAAACGTGCAGAGTTATAAATGAGAACTCTCGTCCACAAATATATTCAGGGAAGGCAATGAAGAGGATTTGAAAGCAAGGCAGATTTGCAGGAAACAGATTTCAGGAGGTAGATTCGACTCGCCTTTAAAGCACATGAAAAGCGGCAAAACGTTGACAATGATGCCCTTGGCCAAAAAGGGCGTATGCGTTTTTTCCTGAATATATTCAGGAAAAAACGCATACGCCCTTTTTGGCCAACCAAGCAAGCCGGAAGGGCAAATCAGCGCTACAAAGAAGTCTCGCTTGCCCTCAATCAAAAGGGCCATGCTGAACAAAGTGTAAAAACCAGAAAAGCAGGACAGGCCATGGAGACATGGGAGCCTTGCTACGCTGATGGGCGGGATGTAAATTGCCAACAGGCACTCTGGAGAAGAGTACGGTGTGTCCTGAAACAAGTAATAAACACAGCGTAGAGAGCATAGGGCACTTCCACTCATGGGCGTATAAATTGGGAAAACTAAAAATCAACAAGACACAGGCACCCTAAAGTTTACGGCTGCTCTGTTTCCAAGAACCTCCGCTTCGGTACACCTTCAATATCCCAGGAAAGAGAAAAATGGATAAAGAAATGGTGGTACTTGGCACAATGGAATATCACTCAGCCATGAAATCAATGTCATATGGCTAGTTAGCAGCATGATGAGTGGATTTAGGTACGATGATTCTAAGTGAAATAAGTCACACAGAAAAAGACACTTATCCTAAGATATCGCTTATAGAGGGAATGTCAAAATCGCTACACTTGAACTGAATTACGAAACAGAACAGTGGCACACCTTTAGAAGACACAATATGGCTGCTTAACGGGAAAGGTGAGGTGGGGTGATGCATAAAACAAGGGTTTGAAATTAGCTCAGAGACCGCTCCATAAGCCAAATATGTAATAGACAAGGCCTACTCCCTGCTCAGTGAACTGGAGTCAACACACCCTAGTCACCACACAAGAATATATCTGACTAGTAAGAATCTGAAAACCTATGTATCGATATCTCTCTGCAAGTGAATCAAGAGGGTGTAAAGCAGCATAAACACAGCAGGGAAAAGCAGCCAAACCCCATTCTAAACATACATTACTTTTAAAAACCCACAAAACAAAGACAGTGAAAGAGAGAGAAATTCTTACAAAATCCGTTCAGGGTCTATGATGCAACGTGGATTGACCATATCTAGACCCACAGCTGGATGAGACGTAAGGCTGGACACTCTTGGGGCTGAGAGGATTGGTGAGGTTGGGTGAGCAAACGCAGATACTTTAAAGTAACACTGCCGGGAACACACCCCATGGGTCTCAAATCTCCAGGTACAAGGGAATCTTCCTACATCAAAACATGCATGGGAAACCCAGAAGATGGTATGTAATGAGATCGGGAAAGGTTTCTAAAACGCACCTCATTTCTCCTCTCCTTGTGCTCGGGTTCGCCATTCCAGCCGCTTGACTAACCATCTCCCTATTTGGAGAATCAGCACCTTTAACCTCCTGATTGTACAGGTTGCAATTTGTCCTGACGATGAACGGGAAGACGCGGAACCAACGAGAGACGAGCCCTAGGTGTTGGGACAGGCATAGGTCACTCCATTTTCCCATCAGGAAGAAGAATGAACTACAGGATCAGCCTGCCCCACAGAACCAAAATAGGGCCTGAAGCAATCCTGCGCTTTTGCGGCCAGCTCCCAAAAAAGCGAGGAGACAAATGGAGCTCAGGGGCACTGCAATTCACAAACGTGCAGAGTTATAAATGAGAACTCTCGTCCACAAATATATTGAGGGAAGGCAATGAAGAGGATTTCAAAGCAAGGCAGATTTGCAGGAAACAGATTTCAGGAGGTAGATTCGACTCGCCTTTAAAGCACATGAAAAGCGGCAAAACGTTGACAATGATGCCCTTGGCCAAAAAGGGCGTATGCGTTTTTTCCTGAATATATTCAGGAAAAAACGCATACGCCCTTTTTGGCCAACCAAGCAAGCCGGAAGGGCAAATCAGCGCTACAAAGAAGTCTCGCTTGCCCTCGGTCAAAAGGGCCATGCTGAACAAAGTGTAAAAACCAGAAAAGCAGGACAGGCCATGGAGACATGGGAGCCTTGCTATGCTGATGGGCGGGATGTAAATTGCCAACAGGCACTCTGGAGAAGAGTATGGTGTGTCCTGAAACAAGTAATAAACACAGCGTAGAGAGCATAGGGCACTTCCACTCATGGGCGTATAAATTGGGAAAACTAAAAGTCAACGAATCACAGGCACCGCAAACTTTACGGCTGCTCTGTTGCCAAGAACCTCCGCTTCGGTACACCTTCAATATCCCAGGAAAGAGAAAAATGGATAAAGAAATGGTGGTACTTGGCACAATGGAATATCACTCAGCCATGAAATCAATGTCATAAGGCTAGTTAGCAGCATGATGTGTCGATTTAGCGACGATGATTCTAAGTGAAATAAGTCACACAGAAAAAGGCACTTATCCTAAGATATCGCTTAGAGAGGGAATGTCAAAATCGCTACACTTGAACTGAATTACGAAACAGAACAGAGGCACACCTTTAGAAGACACACTATGGCTGCTTAACGGGAAAGGTGAGGTGGGGTGATGCATAAAACAAGGGTTTGAAATTAGCTCAGACACCGCTCCATAAGCCAAATATGTAATAGACAAGGCCTACTCCCTGCTCAGTGAACTGGACTCAACACCCCCTAGTCACCGCACAAGAATATATCTGACTAGTATGAATCTGAAAACCTATGTATCGATATCTCTCTGCAAGTGAATCAAGAGGGTGTAAAGCAGCATAAACACAGCAGGGAAAAGCAGCCAAACCCCATTCTAAACATACATTACTTTAAAAAACCCACAAAGCAAAGACAGTGAAAGAGAGAGAAATTCTTACAAAATCCGTTCAGGGTCTCTGATGCAACCTGGATTAACCATATCTAGACCCACAGCTGGATGAGACATAAGGCTGGACACTCTTGGGGCTGAGAGGATTGGTGAGGTTGGGTGAGCAAATGCAGATACTTTAAAGTAATACCGCGGGGTACCCACCCCATGGGTCTCAAATCTCCAGGTACAAGGGAATCTTCCTACATCAAAACATGCATGGGAAACCCAGAAAATGGTATGCCGTGAGATCGGGAAAGGTTTCTAAAACGCACCTCATTTCTCCTCTCCTTGTGCTCGGGTTCGCCATTCCAGCCGCTTGACTAACCATCTCCCTACTTGGAGAATCAGCACCTTTAACCTACTGTTTCGTCCAGGTTGCAATTTGTCCTGAGGATGAACGGGAAGACGGGGAACCAACGAAAGACTAGCCCTAGGTGTTGGGACAGGCACAGGTCACTCCATTTTCCCATCAGGAAGAAGAATGAACCACAGGCTCAGCCTGCCCCCCAGAACCAAAATAGGGCCTGAAGCAATCCTGCGCTTCTGCGGCCAGCTCCCAAAAAAGCGAGGAGACAAATGGAGCTCAGGGGCACTGCAATTCACAAACGTGCAGAGTTATAAATGAGAACTCTCGTCCACAAATATATTCAGGGAAGGCAATGAAGAGGATTTGAAAGCAAGGCAGATTTGCAGGAAACAGATTTCAGGAGGTAGATTCGACTCGCCTTTAAAGCACATGAAAAGCGGCAAAACGTTGACAATGATGCCCTTGGCCAAAAAGGGCGTATGCGTTTTTTCCTGAATATATTCAGGAAAAAACGCATACGCCCTTTTTGGCCAACCAAGCAAGCCGGAAGGGCAAATCAGCGCTACAAAGAAGTCTCGCTTGCCCTCAATCAAAAGGGCCATGCTGAACAAAGTGTAAAAACCAGAAAAGCAGGACAGGCCATGGAGACATGGGAGCCTTGCTACGCTGATGGGCGGGATGTAAATTGCCAACAGGCACTCTGGAGAAGAGTACGGTGTGTCCTGAAACAAGTAATAAACACAGCGTAGAGAGCATAGGGCACTTCCACTCATGGGCGTATAAATTGGGAAAACTAAAAATCAACAAGACACAGGCACCCTAAAGTTTACGGCTGCTCTGTTTCCAAGAACCTCCGCTTCGGTACACCTTCAATATCCCAGGAAAGAGAAAAATGGATAAAGAAATGGTGGTACTTGGCACAATGGAATATCACTCAGCCATGAAATCAATGTCATATGGCTAGTTAGCAGCATGATGAGTGGATTTAGGTACGATGATTCTAAGTGAAATAAGTCACACAGAAAAAGACACTTATCCTAAGATATCGCTTATAGAGGGAATGTCAAAATCGCTACACTTGAACTGAATTACGAAACAGAACAGTGGCACACCTTTAGAAGACACAATATGGCTGCTTAACGGGAAAGGTGAGGTGGGGTGATGCATAAAACAAGGGTTTGAAATTAGCTCAGAGACCGCTCCATAAGCCAAATATGTAATAGACAAGGCCTACTCCCTGCTCAGTGAACTGGACTCAACACACCCTAGTCACCACACAAGAATATATCTGACTAGTAAGAATCTGAAAACCTATGTATCGATATCTCTCTGCAAGTGAATCAAGAGGGTGTAAAGCGGCATCAACACAGCAGGGAAAAGCAGCCAAACCCCATTCTAAACATACATTACTTTTAAAAACCCACAAAACAAAGACAGTGAAAGAGAGAGAAATTCTTACAAAATCCGTTCAGGGTCTATGATGCAACGTGGATTGACCATATCTAGACCCACAGCTGGATGAGACATAAGGCTGGACACTCTTGGGGCTGAGAGGATTGGTGAGGTTGGGTGAGCAAACGCAGATACTTTAAAGTAACACTGCCGGGAACACACCCCATGGGTCTCAAATCTCCAGGTACAAGGGAATCTTCCTACATCAAAACATGCATGGGAAACCCAGAAGATGGTATGTAATGAGATCGGGAAAGGTTTCTAAAACGCACCTCATTTCTCCTCTCCTTGTGCTCGGGTTCGCCATTCCAGCCGCTTGACTAACCATCTCCCTATTTGGAGAATCAGCACCTTTAACCTCCTGATTGTACAGGTTGCAATTTGTCCTGACGATGAACGGGAAGACGCGGAACCAACGAGAGACGAGCCCTAGGTGTTGGGACAGGCATAGGTCACTCCATTTTCCCATCAGGAAGAAGAATGAACTACAGGATCAGCCTGCCCCACAGAACCAAAATAGGGCCTGAAGCAATCCTGCGCTTTTGCGGCCAGCTCCCAAAAAAGCGAGGAGACAAATGGAGCTCAGGGGCACTGCAATTCACAAACGTGCAGAGTTATAAATGAGAACTCTCGTCCACAAATATATTGAGGGAAGGCAATGAAGAGGATTTCAAAGCAAGGCAGATTTGCAGGAAACAGATTTCAGGAGGTAGATTCGACTCGCCTTTAAAGCACATGAAAAGCGGCAAAACGTTGACAATGATGCCCTTGGCCAAAAAGGGCGTATGCGTTTTTTCCTGAATATATTCAGGAAAAAACGCATACGCCCTTTTTGGCCAACCAAGCAAGCCGGAAGGGCAAATCAGCGCTACAAAGAAGTCTCGCTTGCCCTCGGTCAAAAGGGCCATGCTGAACAAAGTGTAAAAACCAGAAAAGCAGGACAGGCCATGGAGACATGGGAGCCTTGCTATGCTGATGGGCGGGATGTAAATTGCCAACAGGCACTCTGGAGAAGAGTATGGTGTGTCCTGAAACAAGTAATAAACACAGCGTAGAGAGCATAGGGCACTTCCACTCATGGGCGTATAAATTGGGAAAACTAAAAGTCAACGAATCACAGGCACCGCAAACTTTACGGCTGCTCTGTTGCCAAGAACCTCCGCTTCGGTACACCTTCAATATCCCAGGAAAGAGAAAAATGGATAAAGAAATGGTGGTACTTGGCACAATGGAATATCACTCAGCCATGAAATCAATGTCATAAGGCTAGTTAGCAGCATGATGTGTCGATTTAGCGACGATGATTCTAAGTGAAATAAGTCACACAGAAAAAGGCACTTATCCTAAGATATCGCTTAGAGAGGGAATGTCAAAATCGCTACACTTGAACTGAATTACGAAACAGAACAGAGGCACACCTTTAGAAGACACACTATGGCTGCTTAACGGGAAAGGTGAGGTGGGGTGATGCATAAAACAAGGGTTTGAAATTAGCTCAGACACCGCTCCATAAGCCAAATATGTAATAGACAAGGCCTACTCCCTGCTCAGTGAACTGGACTCAACACCCCCTAGTCACCGCACAAGAATATATCTGACTAGTATGAATCTGAAAACCTATGTATCGATATCTCTCTGCAAGTGAATCAAGAGGGTGTAAAGCAGCATAAACACAGCAGGGAAAAGCAGCCAAACCCCATTCTAAACATACATTACTTTAAAAAACCCACAAAGCAAAGACAGTGAAAGAGAGAGAAATTCTTACAAAATCCGTTCAGGGTCTCTGATGCAACCTGGATTAACCATATCTAGACCCACAGCTGGATGAGACATAAGGCTGGACACTCTTGGGGCTGAGAGGATTGGTGAGGTTGGGTGAGCAAATGCAGATACTTTAAAGTAATACCGCGGGGTACCCACCCCATGGGTCTCAAATCTCCAGGTACAAGGGAATCTTCCTACATCAAAACATGCATGGGAAACCCAGAAAATGGTATGCCGTGAGATCGGGAAAGGTTTCTAAAACGCACCTCATTTCTCCTCTCCTTGTGCTCGGGTTCGCCATTCCAGCCGCTTGACTAACCATCTCCCTACTTGGAGAATCAGCACCTTTAACCTACTGTTTCGTCCAGGTTGCAATTTGTCCTGAGGATGAACGGGAAGACGGGGAACCAACGAAAGACTAGCCCTAGGTGTTGGGACAGGCACAGGTCACTCCATTTTCCCATCAGGAAGAAGAATGAACCACAGGCTCAGCCTGCCCCCCAGAACCAAAATAGGGCCTGAAGCAATCCTGCGCTTCTGCGGCCAGCTCCCAAAAAAGCGAGGAGACAAATGGAGCTCAGGGGCACTGCAATTCACAAACGTGCAGAGTTATAAATGAGAACTCTCGTCCACAAATATATTGAGGGAAGGCAACGAAGAGGATTTGAAAGCAAGGCAGATTTGCAGGAAACAGATTTCAGGAGGTAGATTCGACTCGCCTTTAAAGCACATGAAAAGCGGCAAAACGTTGACAATGATGCCCTTGGCCAAAAAGGGCGTATGCGTTTTTTCCTGAATATATTCAGGAAAAAACGCATACGCCCTTTTTGGCCAACCAAGCAAGCCGGAAGGGCAAATCAGCGCTACAAAGAAGTCTCGCTTGCCCTCAATCAAAAGGGCCATGCTGAACAAAGTGTAAAAACCAGAAAAGCAGGACAGGCCATGGAGACATGAGGGCCTTGCTACGCTGATGGGCGGGATGTAAATTGCCAACAGGCACTCTGGAGAAGAGTACGGTGTGTCCTGAAACAAGTAATAAACACAGCGTAGAGAGCATAGGGCACTTCCACTCATGGGCGTATAAATTGGGAAAACTAAAAATCAACAAGACACAGGCACCCTAAAGTTTACGGCTGCTCGGTTTACAAGAACCTCCACTTCGGTACACCTTCAAAATCCCAGGAAAGAGAAAAATGGATAAAGAAATGGTGGTACTTGGCACAATGGAATATCACTCAGCCATGAAATCAATGTCATAAGGCTAGTTAGCAGCATGATGAATGGATTTAGGTACGATGATTCTAAGTGAAATAAGTCACACAGAAAAAGACACTTATCCTAAGATATCGCTTATAGAGGGAATGTCAAAATCGCTACACTTGAACTGAATTACGAAACAGAACAGAGGCACACCTTTAGAAGACACACTATGGCTGCTTAACGGGAAAGGTGAGGTGGGGTGATGCCTAAAACAAGGGTTTGAAATTAGCTCAGAGACCGCTCCATAAGCCAAATATGTAATAGACAAGGCCTACTCCCTGCTCAGTGAACTGGACTCAAAACACCCTAGTCACCACACAAGAATATATCTGACTAGTAAGAATCTGAAAACCTATGTATCGATATCTCTCTGCAAGTGAATCAAGAGGGTGTAAAGCGGCATCAACACAGCAGGGAAAAGCAGCCAAGCCCGATTCTAAACATAAATTACTTTAAAAAACCCACAAAACAAAGACAGTGAAAGAGAGAGAAATTCTTACAAAATCCGTTCAGGGTCTATGATGCAACCTGGATTGACCATATCTAGACCCACAGCTGGATGAGACATAAGGCTGGACACTCTTGGGGCTGAGAGGATTGGTGAGGTTGGGTGAGCAAACGCAGATACTTTAAATAACACTGCGGGGAACACACCCCATGGGTCTCAAATCTCCAGGTACAAGGGCATCTTCCTACATCAAAACATGCATGGGAAACCCAGAAGATGGTATGCCATGAGATCGGGAAAGGTTTCTAAAACGCACCTCATTTCTCCTCTCCTTGTGCTCGGGTTCGCCATTCCAGCCGCTTGACTAACCATCTCCCTACTTGGAGAATCGGCACCTTTAACCTCCTGATTGTACAGGTTGCAATTTGTCCTGAGGATGAACGTGAAGACGGGGAACCAACGATAGACGAGCCCTAGGTGTTGGGACAGGCATAGGTCACTCCATTTTCCCATCAGGAAGAAGAATGAACCACAGGCTCAGCCTGCCCCCCAGAACCAAAATAGGGCCTGAAGCAATCCTGCGCTTTTGCGGCCAGCTCCCAAAAAAGCGAGGATACAAATGGAGCTCAGGGGCACTGCAATTCACAAACGTGCAGAGTTATAAATGAGAACTCTCGTCCACAAATATATTGAGGGAAGGCAACGAAGAGGATTTGAAAGCAAGGCAGATTTGCAGGAAACAGATTTCAGGAGGTAGATTCGACTCGCCTTTAAAGCACATGAAAAGCGGCAAAACGTTGACAATGATGCCCTTGGCCAAAAAGGGCGTATGCGTTTTTTCCTGAATATATTCAGGAAAAAACGCATACGCCCTTTTTGGCCAACCAAGCAAGCCGGAAGGGCAAATCGGCGCTACAAAGAAGTCTCGCTTGCCCTCGGTTAAAAGGGCCATGCTGAACAAAGTGTAAAAACCAGAAAAGCAGGACAGGCCATGGAGACATGGGAGCCTTGCTACGCTGATGGGCGGGATGTAAACTGCCAACAGGCACTCTGGAGAAGAGTACGGTGTGTCCTGAAACAAGTAATAAACACAGCGTAGAGAGCATAGGGCACTTCCACTCATGGGCGTATAAATTGGGAAAACTAAAAATCAACAAGACACAGGCACCCTAAAGTTTACCGCTGCTCTGTTTCCAAGAACCTCCGCTTCGGTACACCTTCAATATCCCAGGAAAGAGAAAAATGGATAAAGAAATGGTGGTACTTGGCACAATGGAATATCACTCAGCCATGAAATCAATGTCATATGGCTAGTTAGCAGCATGATGAGTGGATTTAGGTACGATGATTCTAAGTGAAATAAGTCACACAGAAAAAGACACTTATCCTAAGATATCGCTTATAGAGGGAATGTCAAAATCGCTACACTTGAACTGAATTACGAAACAGAACAAAGGCACACCTTTAGAAGACACACTATGGCTGCTTAACGGGAAAGGTGAGGTGGGGTGATGCATAAAACAAGGGTTTGAAATTAGCTCAGAGACCGCTCCATAAGCCAAATATGTAATAGACAACGCCTACTCCCTGCTCAGTGAACTGGACTCAACACACCCTAGTCACCACACAAGAATATATCTGACTAGTAAGAATCTGAAAACCTATGTATCGATATCTCTCTGCAAGTGAATCAAGAGGGTGTAAAGCGGCATCAACACAGCAGGGAAAAGCAGCCAAACCCCATTCTAAACATACATTACTTTTAAAAACCCACAAAACAAAGACAGTGAAAGAGAGAGAAATTCTTACAAAATCCGTTCAGGGTCTATGATGCAACGTGGATTGACCATATCTAGACCCACAGCTGGATGAGACATAAGGCTGGACACTCTTGGGGCTGAGAGGATTGGTGAGGTTGGGTGAGCAAACGCAGATAATTTAAAGTAACACTGCGGGGAACACACCCCATGGGTCTCAAATCTCCAGGTACAAGGGAATCTTCCTATATCAAAACATGCATGGGAAACCCAGAAGATGGTATGCCATGAGATCGGGAAAGGTTTCTAAAACGCACCTCATTTCTCCTCTCCTTGTGCTCGGGTTCGCCATTCCAGCCGCTTGACTAACCATCTCCCTATTTGGAGAATCAGCACCTTTAACCTCCTGATTGTACAGGTTGCAATTTGTCCTGAGGATGAACGGGAAGACGCGGAACCAACGAGAGACGAGCCCTAGGTGTTGGGACAGGCATAGGTCACTCCATTTTCCCATCAGGAAGAAGAATGAACCACAGGCTCAGCCTGCCCCCCAGAACCAAAATAGGGCCTGAAGCAATCCTGCGCTTTTGCGGCCAGCTCCCAAAAAAGCGAGGAGACAAATGGAGCTCAGGGGCACTGCAATTCACAAACGTGCAGAGTTATAAATGAGAACTCTCGTCCACAAATATATTGAGGGAAGGCAACGAAGAGGATTTGAAAGCAAGGCAGATTTGCAGGAAACAGATTTCAGGAGGTAGATTCGACTCGCCTTTAAAGCACATGAAAAGCTGCAAAACGTTGACAATGATGCCCTTGGCCAAAAAGGGCGTATGCGTTTTTTCCTGAATATATTCAGGAAAAAACGCATACGTACTTTTTGGCCAACCAAGCAAGCCGGAAGGGCAAATCAGCGCTACAAAGAAGTCTCGCTTGCCCTCGGTCAAAAGGGCCATGCTGAACAAAGTGTAAAAACCAGAAAAGCAGGACAGGCCATGGAGACATGAGGGCCTTGCTACGCTGATGGGCGGGATGTAAATTGCCAACAGGCACTCTGGAGAAGAGTACGGTGTGTCCTGAAACAAGTAATAAACACAGCGTAGAGAGCATAGGGCACTTCCACTCATGGGCGTATAAATTGGGAAAACTAAAAATCAACAAGACACAGGCACCCTAAAGTTTACGGCTGCTCGGTTTACAAGAACCTCCACTTCGGTACACCTTCAAAATCCCAGGAAAGAGAAAAATGGATAAAGAAATGGTGGTACTTGGCACAATGGAATATCACTCAGCCATGAAATCAATGTCATAAGGCTAGTTAGCAGCATGATGAATGGATTTAGGTACGATGATTCTAAGTGAAATAAGTCACACAGAAAAAGACACTTATCCTAAGATATCGCTTATAGAGGGAATGTCAAAATCGCTACACTTGAACTGAATTACGAAACAGAACAGAGGCACACCTTTAGAAGACACACTATGGCTGCTTAACGGGAAAGGTGAGGTGGGGTGATGCATAAAACAAGGGTTTGAAATTAGTTCAGAGACCGCTCCATAAGCCAAATATGTAATAGACAAGGCCTACTCCCTGCTCAGTGAACTGGACTCAAAACACCCTAGTCACCACACAAGAATATATCTGACTAGTAAGAATCTGAAAACCTATGTATCGATATCTCTCTGCAAGTGAATCAAGAGGGTGTAAAGCGGCATCAACACAGCAGGGAAAAGCAGCCAAGCCCGATTCTAAACATAAATTACTTTAAAAAACCCACAAAACAAAGACAGTGAAAGAGAGAGAAATTCTTACAAAATCCGTTCAGGGTCTATGATGCAACCTGGATTGACCATATCTAGACCCACAGCTGGATGAGACATAAGGCTGGACACTCTTGGGGCTGAGAGGATTGGTGAGGTTGGGTGAGCAAACGCAGATACTTTAAATAACACTGCGGGGAACACACCCCATGGGTCTCAAATCTCCAGGTACAAGGGCATCTTCCTACATCAAAACATGCATGGGAAACCCAGAAGATGGTATGCCATGAGATCGGGAAAGGTTTCTAAAACGCACCTCATTTCTCCTCTCCTTGTGCTCGGGTTCGCCATTCCAGCCGCTTGACTAACCATCTCCCTACTTGGAGAATCGGCACCTTTAACCTCCTGATTGTACAGGTTGCAATTTGTCCTGAGGATGAACGTGAAGACGGGGAACCAACGATAGACGAGCCCTAGGTGTTGGGACAGGCATAGGTCACTCCATTTTCCCATCAGGAAGAAGAATGAACCACAGGCTCAGCCTGCCCCCCAGAACCAAAATAGGGCCTGAAGCAATCCTGCGCTTTTGCGGCCAGCTCCCAAAAAAGCGAGGAGACAAATGGAGCTCAGGGGCACTGCAATTCACAAACGTGCAGAGTTATAAATGAGAACTCTCGTCCACAAATATATTGAGGGAAGGCAACGAAGAGGATTTGAAAGCAAGGCAGATTTGCAGGAAACAGATTTCAGGAGGTAGATTCGACTCGCCTTTAAAGCACATGAAAAGCGGCAAAACGTTGACAATGATGCCCTTGGCCAAAAAGGGCGTATGCGTTTTTTCCTGAATATATTCAGGAAAAAACGCATACGCCCTTTTTGGCCAACCAAGCAAGCCGGAAGGGCAATTCGGCGCTACAAAGAAGTCTCGCTTGCCCTCGGTTAAAAGGGCCATGCTGAACAAAGTGTAAAAACCAGAAAAGCAGGACAGGCCATGGAGACATGGGAGCCTTGCTACGCTGATGGGCGGGATGTAAACTGCCAACAGGCACTCTGGAGAAGAGTACGGTGTGTCCTGAAACAAGTAATAAACACAGCGTAGAGAGCATAGGGCACTTCCACTCATGGGCGTATAAATTGGGAAAACTAAAAATCAACAAGACACAGGCACCCTAAAGTTTACGGCTGCTCTGTTTCCAAGAACCTCCGCTTCGGTACACCTTCAATATCCCAGGAAAGAGAAAAATGGATAAAGAAATGGTGGTACTTGGCACAATGGAATATCACTCAGCCATGAAATCAATGTCATATGGCTAGTTAGCAGCATGATGAGTGGATTTAGGTACGATGATTCTAAGTGAAATAAGTCACACAGAAAAAGACACTTATCCTAAGATATCGCTTATAGAGGGAATGTCAAAATCGCTACACTTGAACTGAATTACGAAACAGAACAGAGGCACACCTTTAGAAGACACACTATGGCTGCTTAACGGGAAAGGTGAGGTGGGGTGATGCATAAAACAAGGGTTTGAAATTAGCTCAGAGACCGCTCCATAAGCCAAATATGTAATAGACAACGCCTACTCCCTGCTCAGTGAACTGGACTCAACACACCCTAGTCACCACACAAGAATATATCTGACTAGTAAGAATCTGAAAACCTATGTATCGATATCTCTCTGCAAGTGAATCAAGAGGGTGTAAAGCGGCATCAACACAGCAGGGAAAAGCAGCCAAACCCCATTCTAAACATACATTACTTTTAAAAACCCACAAAACAAAGACAGTGAAAGAGAGAGAAATTCTTACAAAATCCGTTCAGGGTCTATGATGCAACGTGGATTGACCATATCTAGACCCACAGCTGGATGAGACATAAGGCTGGACACTCTTGGGGCTGAGAGGATTGGTGAGGTTGGGTGAGCAAACGCAGATAATTTAAAGTAACACTGCGGGGAACACACCCCATGGGTCTCAAATCTCCAGGTACAAGGGAATCTTCCTACATCAAAACATGCATGGGAAACCCAGAAGATGGTATGCCATGAGATCGGGAAAGGTTTCTAAAACGCACCTCATTTCTCCTCTCCTTGTGCTCGGGTTCGCCATTCCAGCCGCTTGACTAACCATCTCCCTATTTGGAGAATCAGCACCTTTAACCTCCTGATTGTACAGGTTGCAATTTGTCCTGAGGATGAACGGGAAGACGCGGAACCAACGAGAGACGAGCCCTAGGTGTTGGGACAGGCATAGGTCACTCCATTTTCCCATCAGGAAGAAGAATGAACCACAGGCTCAGCCTGCCCCCCAGAACCAAAATAGGGCCTGAAGCAATCCTGCGCTTTTGCGGCCAGCTCCCAAAAAAGCGAGGAGACAAATGGAGCTCAGGGGCACTGCAATTCACAAACGTGCAGAGTTATAAATGAGAACTGTCGTCCACAAATATATTGAGGGAAGGCAACGAAGAGGTTTTGAAAGCAAGGCAGATTTGCAGGAAACAGATTTCAGGAGGTAGATTCGACTCGCCTTTAAAGCACATGAAAAGCGGCAAAACGTTGACAATGATGCCCTTGGCCAAAAAGGGCGTATGCGTTTTTTCCTGAATATATTCAGGAAAAAACGCATACGCCCTTTTTGGCCAACCAAGCAAGCCGGAAGGGCAAATCAGCGCTACAAAGAAGTCTCGCTTGCCCTCGGTCAAAAGGGCCATGCTGAATAAACAGTAAAAACCAGAAAAGCAGGACAGGCCATGGAGACATGGGAGCCTTGCTACGCTGATGGGCGGGATGTAAATTGCCAACAGGCACTCTGGAGAAGAGTATGGTGTGTCCTGAAACAAGTAATAAACACAGCGTAGAGAGCATAGGGCACTTCCACTCATGGGCGTATAAATTGGGAAAACTAAAAGTCAACGAATCACAGGCACCGCAAACTTTACGGCTGCTCTGTTGCCAAGAACCTCCGCTTCGGTACACCTTCAATATCCCAGGAAAGAGAAAAATGGATAAAGAAATGGTGGTACTTGGCACAATGGAATATCACTCAGCCATGAAATCAATGTCATAAGGCTAGTTAGCAGCATGATGTGTCGATTTAGCGACGATGATTCTAAGTGAAATAAGTCACACAGAAAAAGGCACTTATCCTAAGATATCGCTTAGAGAGGGAATGTCAAAATCGCTACACTTGAACTGAATTACGAAACAGAACAGAGGCACACCTTTAGAAGACACACTATGGCTGCTTAACGGGAAAGGTGAGGTGGGGTGATGCATAAAACAAGGGTTTGAAATTAGCTCAGACACCGCTCCATAAGCCAAATATGTAATAGACAAGGCCTACTCCCTGCTCAGTGAACTGGACTCAACACCCCCTAGTCACCGCACAAGAATATATCTGACTAGTATGAATCTGAAAACCTATGTATCGATATCTCTCTGCAAGTGAATCAAGAGGGTGTAAAGCAGCATAAACACAGCAGGGAAAAGCAGCCAAACCCCATTCTAAACATACATTACTTTAAAAAACCCACAAAGCAAAGACAGTGAAAGAGAGAGAAATTCTTACAAAATCCGTTCAGGGTCTCTGATGCAACCTGGATTAACCATATCTAGACCCACAGCTGGATGAGACATAAGGCTGGACACTCTTGGGGCTGAGAGGATTGGTGAGGTTGGGTGAGCAAATGCAGATACTTTAAAGTAATACCGCGGGGTACCCACCCCATGGGTCTCAAATCTCCAGGTACAAGGGAATCTTCCTACATCAAAACATGCATGGGAAACCCAGAAAATGGTATGCCGTGAGATCGGGAAAGGTTTCTAAAACGCACCTCATTTCTCCTCTCCTTGTGCTCGGGTTCGCCATTCCAGCCGCTTGACTAACCATCTCCCTACTTGGAGAATCAGCACCTTTAACCTACTGTTTCGTCCAGGTTGCAATTTGTCCTGAGGATGAACGGGAAGACGGGGAACCAACGAAAGACTAGCCCTAGGTGTTGGGACAGGCACAGGTCACTCCATTTTCCCATCAGGAAGAAGAATGAACCACAGGCTCAGCCTGCCCCCCAGAACCAAAATAGGGCCTGAAGCAATCCTGCGCTTCTGCGGCCAGCTCCCAAAAAAGCGAGGAGACAAATGGAGCTCAGGGGCACTGCAATTCACAAACGTGCAGAGTTATAAATGAGAACTCTCGTCCACAAATATATTCAGGGAAGGCAATGAAGAGGATTTGAAAGCAAGGCAGATTTGCAGGAAACAGATTTCAGGAGGTAGATTCGACTCGCCTTTAAAGCACATGAAAAGCGGCAAAACGTTGACAATGATGCCCTTGGCCAAAAAGGGCGTATGCGTTTTTTCCTGAATATATTCAGGAAAAAACGCATACGCCCTTTTTGGCCAACCAAGCAAGCCGGAAGGGCAAATCAGCGCTACAAAGAAGTCTCGCTTGCCCTCAATCAAAAGGGCCATGCTGAACAAAGTGTAAAAACCAGAAAAGCAGGACAGGCCATGGAGACATGGGAGCCTTGCTACGCTGATGGGCGGGATGTAAATTGCCAACAGGCACTCTGGAGAAGAGTACGGTGTGTCCTGAAACAAGTAATAAACACAGCGTAGAGAGCATAGGGCACTTCCACTCATGGGCGTATAAATTGGGAAAACTAAAAATCAACAAGACACAGGCACCCTAAAGTTTACGGCTGCTCTGTTTCCAAGAACCTCCGCTTCGGTACACCTTCAATATCCCAGGAAAGAGAAAAATGGATAAAGAAATGGTGGTACTTGGCACAATGGAATATCACTCAGCCATGAAATCAATGTCATATGGCTAGTTAGCAGCATGATGAGTGGATTTAGGTACGATGATTCTAAGTGAAATAAGTCACACAGAAAAAGACACTTATCCTAAGATATCGCTTATAGAGGGAATGTCAAAATCGCTACACTTGAACTGAATTACGAAACAGAACAGTGGCACACCTTTAGAAGACACAATATGGCTGCTTAACGGGAAAGGTGAGGTGGGGTGATGCATAAAACAAGGGTTTGAAATTAGCTCAGAGACCGCTCCATAAGCCAAATATGTAATAGACAAGGCCTACTCCCTGCTCAGTGAACTGGACTCAACACACCCTAGTCACCACACAAGAATATATCTGACTAGTAAGAATCTGAAAACCTATGTATCGATATCTCTCTGCAAGTGAATCAAGAGGGTGTAAAGCGGCATCAACACAGCAGGGAAAAGCAGCCAAACCCCATTCTAAACATACATTACTTTTAAAAACCCACAAAACAAAGACAGTGAAAGAGAGAGAAATTCTTACAAAATCCGTTCAGGGTCTATGATGCAACGTGGATTGACCATATCTAGACCCACAGCTGGATGAGACATAAGGCTGGACACTCTTGGGGCTGAGAGGATTGGTGAGGTTGGGTGAGCAAACGCAGATACTTTAAAGTAACACTGCCGGGAACACACCCCATGGGTCTCAAATCTCCAGGTACAAGGGAATCTTCCTACATCAAAACATGCATGGGAAACCCAGAAGATGGTATGTAATGAGATCGGGAAAGGTTTCTAAAACGCACCTCATTTCTCCTCTCCTTGTGCTCGGGTTCGCCATTCCAGCCGCTTGACTAACCATCTCCCTATTTGGAGAATCAGCACCTTTAACCTCCTGATTGTACAGGTTGCAATTTGTCCTGAGGATGAACGGGAAGACGCGGAACCAACGAGAGACGAGCCCTAGGTGTTGGGACAGGCATAGGTCACTCCATTTTCCCATCAGGAAGAAGAATGAACTACAGGATCAGCCTGCCCCACAGAACCAAAATAGGGCCTGAAGCAATCCTGCGCTTTTGCGGCCAGCTCCCAAAAAAGCGAGGAGACAAATGGAGCTCAGGGGCACTGCAATTCACAAACGTGCAGAGTTATAAATGAGAACTCTCGTCCACAAATATATTGAGGGAAGGCAATGAAGAGGATTTCAAAGCAAGGCAGATTTGCAGGAAACAGATTTCAGGAGGTAGATTCGACTCGCCTTTAAAGCACATGAAAAGCGGCAAAACGTTGACAATGATGCCCTTGGCCAAAAAGGGCGTATGCGTTTTTTCCTGAATATATTCAGGAAAAAACGCATACGCCCTTTTTGGCCAACCAAGCAAGCCGGAAGGGCAAATCAGCGCTACAAAGAAGTCTCGCTTGCCCTCGGTCAAAAGGGCCATGCTGAACAAAGTGTAAAAACCAGAAAAGCAGGACAGGCCATGGAGACATGGGAGCCTTGCTATGCTGATGGGCGGGATGTAAATTGCCAACAGGCACTCTGGAGAAGAGTATGGTGTGTCCTGAAACAAGTAATAAACACAGCGTAGAGAGCATAGGGCACTTCCACTCATGGGCGTATAAATTGGGAAAACTAAAAGTCAACGAATCACAGGCACCGCAAACTTTACGGCTGCTCTGTTGCCAAGAACCTCCGCTTCGGTACACCTTCAATATCCCAGGAAAGAGAAAAATGGATAAAGAAATGGTGGTACTTGGCACAATGGAATATCACTCAGCCATGAAATCAATGTCATAAGGCTAGTTAGCAGCATGATGTGTCGATTTAGCGACGATGATTCTAAGTGAAATAAGTCACACAGAAAAAGGCACTTATCCTAAGATATCGCTTAGAGAGGGAATGTCAAAATCGCTACACTTGAACTGAATTACGAAACAGAACAGAGGCACACCTTTAGAAGACACACTATGGCTGCTTAACGGGAAAGGTGAGGTGGGGTGATGCATAAAACAAGGGTTTGAAATTAGCTCAGACACCGCTCCATAAGCCAAATATGTAATAGACAAGGCCTACTCCCTGCTCAGTGAACTGGACTCAACACCCCCTAGTCACCGCACAAGAATATATCTGACTAGTATGAATCTGAAAACCTATGTATCGATATCTCTCTGCAAGTGAATCAAGAGGGTGTAAAGCAGCATAAACACAGCAGGGAAAAGCAGCCAAACCCCATTCTAAACATACATTACTTTAAAAAACCCACAAAGCAAAGACAGTGAAAGAGAGAGAAATTCTTACAAAATCCGTTCAGGGTCTCTGATGCAACCTGGATTAACCATATCTAGACCCACAGCTGGATGAGACATAAGGCTGGACACTCTTGGGGCTGAGAGGATTGGTGAGGTTGGGTGAGCAAATGCAGATACTTTAAAGTAATACCGCGGGGTACCCACCCCATGGGTCTCAAATCTCCAGGTACAAGGGAATCTTCCTACATCAAAACATGCATGGGAAACCCAGAAAATGGTATGCCGTGAGATCGGGAAAGGTTTCTAAAACGCACCTCATTTCTCCTCTCCTTGTGCTCGGGTTCGCCATTCCAGCCGCTTGACTAACCATCTCCCTACTTGGAGAATCAGCACCTTTAACCTACTGTTTCGTCCAGGTTGCAATTTGTCCTGAGGATGAACGGGAAGACGGGGAACCAACGAAAGACTAGCCCTAGGTGTTGGGACAGGCACAGGTCACTCCATTTTCCCATCAGGAAGAAGAATGAACCACAGGCTCAGCCTGCCCCCCAGAACCAAAATAGGGCCTGAAGCAATCCTGCGCTTCTGCGGCCAGCTCCCAAAAAAGCGAGGAGACAAATGGAGCTCAGGGGCACTGCAATTCACAAACGTGCAGAGTTATAAATGAGAACTCTCGTCCACAAATATATTGAGGGAAGGCAACGAAGAGGATTTGAAAGCAAGGCAGATTTGCAGGAAACAGATTTCAGGAGGTAGATTCGACTCGCCTTTAAAGCACATGAAAAGCGGCAAAACGTTGACAATGATGCCCTTGGCCAAAAAGGGCGTATGCGTTTTTTCCTGAATATATTCAGGAAAAAACGCATACGCCCTTTTTGGCCAACCAAGCAAGCCGGAAGGGCAAATCAGCGCTACAAAGAAGTCTCGCTTGCCCTCGGTCAAAAGGGCCATGCTGAACAAAGTGTAAAAACCAGAAAAGCAGGACAGGCCATGGAGACATGAGGGCCTTGCTACGCTGATGGGCGGGATGTAAATTGCCAACAGGCACTCTGGAGAAGAGTACGGTGTGTCCTGAAACAAGTAATAAACACAGCGTAGAGAGCATAGGGCACTTCCACTCATGGGCGTATAAATTGGGAAAACTAAAAATCAACAAGACACAGGCACCCTAAAGTTTACGGCTGCTCGGTTTACAAGAACCTCCACTTCGGTACACCTTCAAAATCCCAGGAAAGAGAAAAATGGATAAAGAAATGGTGGTACTTGGCACAATGGAATATCACTCAGCCATGAAATCAATGTCATAAGGCTAGTTAGCAGCATGATGAATGGATTTAGGTACGATGATTCTAAGTGAAATAAGTCACACAGAAAAAGACACTTATCCTAAGATATCGCTTATAGAGGGAATGTCAAAATCGCTACACTTGAACTGAATTACGAAACAGAACAGAGGCACACCTTTAGAAGACACACTATGGCTGCTTAACGGGAAAGGTGAGGTGGGGTGATGCCTAAAACAAGGGTTTGAAATTAGCTCAGAGACCGCTCCATAAGCCAAATATGTAATAGACAAGGCCTACTCCCTGCTCAGTGAACTGGACTCAAAACACCCTAGTCACCACACAAGAATATATCTGACTAGTAAGAATCTGAAAACCTATGTATCGATATCTCTCTGCAAGTGAATCAAGAGGGTGTAAAGCGGCATCAACACAGCAGGGAAAAGCAGCCAAGCCCGATTCTAAACATAAATTACTTTAAAAAACCCACAAAACAAAGACAGTGAAAGAGAGAGAAATTCTTACAAAATCCGTTCAGGGTCTATGATGCAACCTGGATTGACCATATCTAGACCCACAGCTGGATGAGACATAAGGCTGGACACTCTTGGGGCTGAGAGGATTGGTGAGGTTGGGTGAGCAAACGCAGATACTTTAAATAACACTGCGGGGAACACACCCCATGGGTCTCAAATCTCCAGGTACAAGGGCATCTTCCTACATCAAAACATGCATGGGAAACCCAGAAGATGGTATGCCATGAGATCGGGAAAGGTTTCTAAAACGCACCTCATTTCTCCTCTCCTTGTGCTCGGGTTCGCCATTCCAGCCGCTTGACTAACCATCTCCCTACTTGGAGAATCGGCACCTTTAACCTCCTGATTGTACAGGTTGCAATTTGTCCTGAGGATGAACGTGAAGACGGGGAACCAACGATAGACGAGCCCTAGGTGTTGGGACAGGCATAGGTCACTCCATTTTCCCATCAGGAAGAAGAATGAACCACAGGCTCAGCCTGCCCCCCAGAACCAAAATAGGGCCTGAAGCAATCCTGCGCTTTTGCGGCCAGCTCCCAAAAAAGCGAGGAGACAAATGGAGCTCAGGGGCACTGCAATTCACAAACGTGCAGAGTTATAAATGAGAACTCTCGTCCACAAATATATTGAGGGAAGGCAACGAAGAGGATTTGAAAGCAAGGCAGATTTGCAGGAAACAGATTTCAGGAGGTAGATTCGACTCGCCTTTAAAGCACATGAAAAGCGGCAAAACGTTGACAATGATGCCCTTGGCCAAAAAGGGCGTATGCGTTTTTTCCTGAATATATTCAGGAAAAAACGCATACGCCCTTTTTGGCCAACCAAGCAAGCCGGAAGGGCAAATCGGCGCTACAAAGAAGTCTCGCTTGCCCTCGGTTAAAAGGGCCATGCTGAACAAAGTGTAAAAACCAGAAAAGCAGGACAGGCCATGGAGACATGGGAGCCTTGCTACGCTGATGGGCGGGATGTAAACTGCCAACAGGCACTCTGGAGAAGAGTACGGTGTGTCCTGAAACAAGTAATAAACACAGCGTAGAGAGCATAGGGCACTTCCACTCATGGGCGTATAAATTGGGAAAACTAAAAATCAACAAGACACAGGCACCCTAAAGTTTACGGCTGCTCTGTTTCCAAGAACCTCCGCTTCGGTACACCTTCAATATCCCAGGAAAGAGAAAAATGGATAAAGAAATGGTGGTACTTGGCACAATGGAATATCACTCAGCCATGAAATCAATGTCATATGGCTAGTTAGCAGCATGATGAGTGGATTTAGGTACGATGATTCTAAGTGAAATAAGTCACACAGAAAAAGACACTTATCCTAAGATATCGCTTATAGAGGGAATGTCAAAATCGCTACACTTGAACTGAATTACGAAACAGAACAAAGGCACACCTTTAGAAGACACACTATGGCTGCTTAACGGGAAAGGTGAGGTGGGGTGATGCATAAAACAAGGGTTTGAAATTAGCTCAGAGACCGCTCCATAAGCCAAATATGTAATAGACAACGCCTACTCCCTGCTCAGTGAACTGGACTCAACACACCCTAGTCACCACACAAGAATATATCTGACTAGTAAGAATCTGAAAACCTATGTATCGATATCTCTCTGCAAGTGAATCAAGAGGGTGTAAAGCGGCATCAACACAGCAGGGAAAAGCAGCCAAACCCCATTCTAAACATACATTACTTTTAAAAACCCACAAAACAAAGACAGTGAAAGAGAGAGAAATTCTTACAAAATCCGTTCAGGGTCTATGATGCAACGTGGATTGACCATATCTAGACCCACAGCTGGATGAGACATAAGGCTGGACACTCTTGGGGCTGAGAGGATTGGTGAGGTTGGGTGAGCAAACGCAGATAATTTAAAGTAACACTGCGGGGAACACACCCCATGGGTCTCAAATCTCCAGGTACAAGGGAATCTTCCTACATCAAAACATGCATGGGAATCCCAGAAGATGGTATGCCATGAGATCGGGAAAGGTTTCTAAAACGCACCTCATTTCTCCTCTCCTTGTGCTCGGGTTCGCCATTCCAGCCGCTTGACTAACCATCTCCCTATTTGGAGAATCAGCACCTTTAACCTCCTGATTGTACAGGTTGCAATTTGTCCTGAGGATGAACGGGAAGACGCGGAACCAACGAGAGACGAGCCCTAGGTGTTGGGACAGGCATAGGTCACTCCATTTTCCCATCAGGAAGAAGAATGAACCACAGGCTCAGCCTGCCCCCCAGAACCAAAATAGGGCCTGAAGCAATCCTGCGCTTTTGCGGCCAGCTCCCAAAAAAGCGAGGAGACAAATGGAGCTCAGGGGCACTGCAATTCACAAACGTGCAGAGTTATAAATGAGAACTCTCGTCCACAAATATATTGAGGGAAGGCAACGAAGAGGATTTGAAAGCAAGGCAGATTTGCAGGAAACAGATTTCAGGAGGTAGATTCGACTCGCCTTTAAAGCACATGAAAATCGGCAAAACGTTGACAATGATGCCCTTGGCCAAAAAGGGCGTATGCGTTTTTTCCTGAATATATTCAGGAAAAAACGCATACGTACTTTTTGGCCAACCAAGCAAGCCGGAAGGGCAAATCAGCGCTACAAAGAAGTCTCGCTTGCCCTCGGTCAAAAGGGCCATGCTGAACAAAGTGTAAAAACCAGAAAAGCAGGACAGGCCATGGAGACATGAGGGCCTTGCTACGCTGATGGGCGGGATGTAAATTGCCAACAGGCACTCTGGAGAAGAGTACGGTGTGTCCTGAAACAAGTAATAAACACAGCGTAGAGAGCATAGGGCACTTCCACTCATGGGCGTATAAATTGGGAAAACTAAAAATCAACAAGACACAGGCACCCTAAAGTTTACGGCTGCTCTGTTTCCAAGAACCTCCGCTTCGGTACACCTTCAATATCCCAGGAAAGAGAAAAATGGATAAAGAAATGGTGGTACTTGGCACAATGGAATATCACTCAGCCATGAAATCAATGTCATAAGGCTAGTTAGCAGCATGATGTGTCGATTTAGCGACGATGATTCTAAGTGAAATAAGTCACACAGAAAAAGGCACTTATCCTAAGATATCGCTTAGAGAGGGAATGACAAAATCGCTACACTTGAACTGAATTACGAAACAGAACAGAGGCACACCTTTAGAAGACACACTATGGCTGCTTAACGGGAAAGGTGAGGTGGGGTGATGCATAAAACAAGGGTTTGAAATTAGCTCAGACACCGCTCCATAAGCCAAATATGTAATAGACAAGGCCTACTCCCTGCTCAGTGAACTGGACTCAACACCCCCTAGTCACCGCACAAGAATATATCTGACTAGTATGAATCTGAAAACCTATGTATCGATATCTCTCTGCAAGTGAATCAAGAGGGTGTAAAGCAGCATAAACACAGCAGGGAAAAGCAGCCAAACCCCATTCTAAACATACATTACTTTAAAAAACCCACAAAGCAAAGACAGTGAAAGAGAGAGAAATTCTTACAAAATCCGTTCAGGGTCTCTGATGCAACCTGGATTAACCATATCTAGACCCACAGCTGGATGAGACATAAGGCTGGACACTCTTGGGGCTGAGAGGATTGGTGAGGTTGGGTGAGCAAATGCAGATACTTTAAAGTAATACCGCGGGGTACCCACCCCATGGGTCTCAAATCTCCAGGTACAAGGGAATCTTCCTACATCAAAACATGCATGGGAAACCCAGAAAATGGTATGCCGTGAGATCGGGAAAGGTTTCTAAAACGCACCTCATTTCTCCTCTCCTTGTGCTCGGGTTCGCCATTCCAGCCGCTTGACTAACCATCTCCCTACTTGGAGAATCAGCACCTTTAACCTACTGTTTCGTCCAGGTTGCAATTTGTCCTGAGGATGAACGGGAAGACGGGGAACCAACGAAAGACTAGCCCTAGGTGTTGGGACAGGCACAGGTCACTCCATTTTCCCATCAGGAAGAAGAATGAACCACAGGCTCAGCCTGCCCCCCAGAACCAAAATAGGGCCTGAAGCAATCCTGCGCTTCTGCGGCCAGCTCCCAAAAAAGCGAGGAGACAAATGGAGCTCAGGGGCACTGCAATTCACAAACGTGCAGAGTTATAAATGAGAACTCTCGTCCACAAATATATTGAGGGAAGGCAACGAAGAGGATTTGAAAGCAAGGCAGATTTGCAGGAAACAGATTTCAGGAGGTAGATTCGACTCGCCTTTAAAGCACATGAAAAGCGGCAAAACGTTGACAATGATGCCCTTGGCCAAAAAGGGCGTATGCGTTTTTTCCTGAATATATTCAGGAAAAAACGCATACGCCCTTTTTGGCCAACCAAGCAAGCCGGAAGGGCAAATCAGCGCTACAAAGAAGTCTCGCTTGCCCTCGGTCAAAAGGGCCATGCTGAACAAAGTGTAAAAACCAGAAAAGCAGGACAGGCCATGGAGACATGAGGGCCTTGCTACGCTGATGGGCGGGATGTAAATTGCCAACAGGCACTCTGGAGAAGAGTACGGTGTGTCCTGAAACAAGTAATAAACACAGCGTAGAGAGCATAGGGCACTTCCACTCATGGGCGTATAAATTGGGAAAACTAAAAATCAACAAGACACAGGCACCCTAAAGTTTACGGCTGCTCGGTTTACAAGAACCTCCACTTCGGTACACCTTCAAAATCCCAGGAAAGAGAAAAATGGATAAAGAAATGGTGGTACTTGGCACAATGGAATATCACTCAGCCATGAAATCAATGTCATAAGGCTAGTTAGCAGCATGATGAATGGATTTAGGTACGATGATTCTAAGTGAAATAAGTCACACAGAAAAAGACACTTATCCTAAGATATCGCTTATAGAGGGAATGTCAAAATCGCTACACTTGAACTGAATTACGAAACAGAACAGAGGCACACCTTTAGAAGACACACTATGGCTGCTTAACGGGAAAGGTGAGGTGGGGTGATGCCTAAAACAAGGGTTTGAAATTAGCTCAGAGACCGCTCCATAAGCCAAATATGTAATAGACAAGGCCTACTCCCTGCTCAGTGAACTGGACTCAAAACACCCTAGTCACCACACAAGAATATATCTGACTAGTAAGAATCTGAAAACCTATGTATCGATATCTCTCTGCAAGTGAATCAAGAGGGTGTAAAGCGGCATCAACACAGCAGGGAAAAGCAGCCAAGCCCGATTCTAAACATAAATTACTTTAAAAAACCCACAAAACAAAGACAGTGAAAGAGAGAGAAATTCTTACAAAATCCGTTCAGGGTCTATGATGCAACCTGGATTGACCATATCTAGACCCACAGCTGGATGAGACATAAGGCTGGACACTCTTGGGGCTGAGAGGATTGGTGAGGTTGGGTGAGCAAACGCAGATACTTTAAATAACACTGCGGGGAACACACCCCATGGGTCTCAAATCTCCAGGTACAAGGGCATCTTCCTACATCAAAACATGCATGGGAAACCCAGAAGATGGTATGCCATGAGATCGGGAAAGGTTTCTAAAACGCACCTCATTTCTCCTCTCCTTGTGCTCGGGTTCGCCATTCCAGCCGCTTGACTAACCATCTCCCTACTTGGAGAATCGGCACCTTTAACCTCCTGATTGTACAGGTTGCAATTTGTCCTGAGGATGAACGTGAAGACGGGGAACCAACGATAGACGAGCCCTAGGTGTTGGGACAGGCATAGGTCACTCCATTTTCCCATCAGGAAGAAGAATGAACCACAGGCTCAGCCTGCCCCCCAGAACCAAAATAGGGCCTGAAGCAATCCTGCGCTTTTGCGGCCAGCTCCCAAAAAAGCGAGGAGACAAATGGAGCTCAGGGGCACTGCAATTCACAAACGTGCAGAGTTATAAATGAGAACTCTCGTCCACAAATATATTGAGGGAAGGCAACGAAGAGGATTTGAAAGCAAGGCAGATTTGCAGGAAACAGATTTCAGGAGGTAGATTCGACTCGCCTTTAAAGCACATGAAAAGCGGCAAAACGTTGACAATGATGCCCTTGGCCAAAAAGGGCGTATGCGTTTTTTCCTGAATATATTCAGGAAAAAACGCATACGCCCTTTTTGGCCAACCAAGCAAGCCGGAAGGGCAAATCGGCGCTACAAAGAAGTCTCGCTTGCCCTCGGTTAAAAGGGCCATGCTGAACAAAGTGTAAAAACCAGAAAAGCAGGACAGGCCATGGAGACATGGGAGCCTTGCTACGCTGATGGGCGGGATGTAAACTGCCAACAGGCACTCTGGAGAAGAGTACGGTGTGTCCTGAAACAAGTAATAAACACAGCGTAGAGAGCATAGGGCACTTCCACTCATGGGCGTATAAATTGGGAAAACTAAAAATCAACAAGACACAGGCACCCTAAAGTTTACGGCTGCTCTGTTTCCAAGAACCTCCGCTTCGGTACACCTTCAATATCCCAGGAAAGAGAAAAATGGATAAAGAAATGGTGGTACTTGGCACAATGGAATATCACTCAGCCATGAAATCAATGTCATATGGCTAGTTAGCAGCATGATGAGTGGATTTAGGTACGATGATTCTAAGTGAAATAAGTCACACAGAAAAAGACACTTATCCTAAGATATCGCTTATAGAGGGAATGTCAAAATCGCTACACTTGAACTGAATTACGAAACAGAACAGAGGCACACCTTTAGAAGACACACTATGGCTGCTTAACGGGAAAGGTGAGGTGGGGTGATGCATAAAACAAGGGTTTGAAATTAGCTCAGAGACCGCTCCATAAGCCAAATATGTAATAGACAACGCCTACTCCCTGCTCAGTGAACTGGACTCAACACACCCTAGTCACCACACAAGAATATATCTGACTAGTAAGAATCTGAAAACCTATGTATCGATATCTCTCTGCAAGTGAATCAAGAGGGTGTAAAGCGGCATCAACACAGCAGGGAAAAGCAGCCAAACCCCATTCTAAACATACATTACTTTTAAAAACCCACAAAACAAAGACAGTGAAAGAGAGAGAAATTCTTACAAAATCCGTTCAGGGTCTATGATGCAACGTGGATTGACCATATCTAGACCCACAGCTGGATGAGACATAAGGCTGGACACTCTTGGGGCTGAGAGGATTGGTGAGGTTGGGTGAGCAAACGCAGATAATTTAAAGTAACACTGCGGGGAACACACCCCATGGGTCTCAAATCTCCAGGTACAAGGGAATCTTCCTACATCAAAACATGCATGGGAAACCCAGAAGATGGTATGCCATGAGATCGGGAAAGGTTTCTAAAACGCACCTCATTTCTCCTCTCCTTGTGCTCGGGTTCGCCATTCCAGCCGCTTGACTAACCATCTCCCTATTTGGAGAATCAGCACCTTTAACCTCCTGATTGTACAGGTTGCAATTTGTCCTGAGGATGAACGGGAAGACGCGGAACCAACGAGAGACGAGCCCTAGGTGTTGGGACAGGCATAGGTCACTCCATTTTCCCATCAGGAAGAAGAATGAACCACAGGCTCAGCCTGCCCCCCAGAACCAAAATAGGGCCTGAAGCAATCCTGCGCTTTTGCGGCCAGCTCCCAAAAAAGCGAGGAGACAAATGGAGCTCAGGGGCACTGCAATTCACAAACGTGCAGAGTTATAAATGAGAACTGTCGTCCACAAATATATTGAGGGAAGGCAACGAAGAGGTTTTGAAAGCAAGGCAGATTTGCAGGAAACAGATTTCAGGAGGTAGATTCGACTCGCCTTTAAAGCACATGAAAAGCGGCAAAACGTTGACAATGATGCCCTTGGCCAAAAAGGGCGTATGCGTTTTTTCCTGAATATATTCAGGAAAAAACGCATACGCCCTTTTTGGCCAACCAAGCAAGCCGGAAGGGCAAATCAGCGCTACAAAGAAGTCTCGCTTGCCCTCGGTCAAAAGGGCCATGCTGAATAAACAGTAAAAACCAGAAAAGCAGGACAGGCCATGGAGACATGGGAGCCTTGCTACGCTGATGGGCGGGATGTAAATTGCCAACAGGCACTCTGGAGAAGAGTATGGTGTGTCCTGAAACAAGTAATAAACACAGCGTAGAGAGCATAGGGCACTTCCACTCATGGGCGTATAAATTGGGAAAACTAAAAGTCAACAAATCACAGGCACCCCAAACTTTACGGCTGCTCTGTTGCCAAGAACCTCCCCTTCGGTACACCTTCAATATCCCAGGAAAGAGAAAAATGGATAAAGAAATGGTGGTACTTGGCACAATGGAATATCACTCAGCCATGAAATCAATGTCATAAGGCTAGTTAGCAGCATGATGTGTCGATTTAGCGACGATGATTCTAAGTGAAATAAGTCACACAGAAAAAGACACTTATCCTAAGATATCGCTTAGAGAGGGAATGACAAAATCGCTACACTTGAACTGAATTACGAAACAGAACAGAGGCACACCTTTAGAAGACACACTATGGCTGCTTAACGGGAAAGGTGAGGTGGGGTGATGCATAAAACAAGGGTTTGAAATTAGCTCAGACACCGCTCCATAAGCCAAATATGTAATAGACAAGGCCTACTCCCTGCTCAGTGAACTGGACTCAACACCCCCTAGTCACCGCACAAGAATATATCTGACTAGTATGAATCTGAAAACCTATGTATCGATATCTCTCTGCAAGTGAATCAAGAGGGTGTAAAGCAGCATAAACACAGCAGGGAAAAGCAGCCAAACCCCATTCTAAACATACATTACTTTAAAAAACCCACAAAGCAAAGACAGTGAAAGAGAGAGAAATTCTTACAAAATCCGTTCAGGGTCTCTGATGCAACCTGGATTAACCATATCTAGACCCACAGCTGGATGAGACATAAGGCTGGACACTCTTGGGGCTGAGAGGATTGGTGAGGTTGGGTGAGCAAATGCAGATACTTTAAAGTAATACCGCGGGGTACCCACCCCATGGGTCTCAAATCTCCAGGTACAAGGGAATCTTCCTACATCAAAACATGCATGGGAAACCCAGAAGATGGTATGCCGTGAGATCGGGAAAGGTTTCTAAAACGCACCTCATTTCTCCTCTCCTTGTGCTCGGGTTCGCCATTCCAGCCGCTTGACTAACCATCTCCCTACTTGGAGAATCAGCACCTTTAACCTACTGTTTCGTCCAGGTTGCAATTTGTCCTGAGGATGAACGGGAAGACGGGGAACCAACGAAAGACTAGCCCTAGGTGTTGGGACAGGCACAGGTCACTCCATTTTCCCATCAGGAAGAAGAATGAACCACAGGCTCAGCCTGCCCCCCAGAACCAAAATAGGGCCTGAAGCAATCCTGCGCTTTTGCGGCCAGCTCCCAAAAAAGCGAGGAGACAAATGGAGCTCAGGGGCACTGCAATTCACAAACGTGCAGAGTTATAAATGAGAACTCTCGTCCACAAATATATTGAGGGAAGGCAACGAAGAGGATTTGAAAGCAAGGCAGATTTGCAGGAAACAGATTTCAGGAGGTAGATTCGACTCGCCTTTAAAGCACATGAAAAGCGGCAAAACGTTGACAATGATGCCCTTGGCCAAAAAGGGCGTATGCGTTTTTTCCTGAATATATTCAGGAAAAAACGCATACGCCCTTTTTGGCCAACCAAGCAAGCCGGAAGGGCAAATCAGCGCTACAAAGAAGTCTCGCTTGCCCTCGGTCAAAAGGGCCATGCTGAACAAAGTGTATAAACCAGAAAAGCAGGACAGGCCATGGAGACATGGGAGCCTTGCTACGCTGATGGGCGGGATGTAAATTGCCAACAGGCACTCTGGAGAAGAGTACGGTGTGTCCTGAAACAAGTAATAAACACAGCGTAGAGAGCATAGGGCACTTCCACTCATGGGCGTATAAATTGGGAAAACTAAAAATCAACAAGACACAGGCACCCTAAAGTTTACGGCTGCTCGGTTTACAAGAACCTCCACTTCGGTACACCTTCAAAATCCCAGGAAAGAGAAAAATGGATAAAGAAATGGTGGTACTTGGCACAATGGAATATCACTCAGCCATGAAATCAATGTCATAAGGCTAGTTAGCAGCATGATGAGTGGATTTAGGTACGATGATTTTAAGTGAAATAAGTCACACAGAAAAAGACACTTATCCTAAGATATCGCTTATAGAGGGAATGTCAAAATCGCTACACATGAACTGAATTACGAAACAGAACAGAGGCACACCTTTAGAAGACACACTATGGCTGCTTAACGGGAAAGGTGAGGTGGGGTGATGCATAAAACAAGGGTTTGAAATTAGCTCAGAGACCGCTCCATAAGCCAAATATGTAATAGACAACGCCTACTCCCTGCTCAGTGAACTGGACTCAACACACCCTAGTCACCACACAAGAATATATCTGACTAGTAAGAATCTGAAAACCTATGTATCGATATCTCTCTGCAAGTGAATCAAGAGGGTGTAAAGCGGCATCAACACAGCAGGGAAAAGCAGCCAAACCCCATTCTAAACATACATTACTTTTAAAAACCCACAAAACAAAGACAGTGAAAGAGAGAGAAATTCTTACAAAATCCGTTCAGGGTCTATGATGCAACGTGGATTGACCATATCTAGACCCACAGCTGGATGAGACATAAGGCTGGACACTCTTGGGGCTGAGAGGATTGGTGAGGTTGGGTGAGCAAACGCAGATACTTTAAAGTAACACTGCCGGGAACACACCCCATGGGTCTCAAATCTCCAGGTACAAGGGAATCTTCCTACATCAAAACATGCATGGGAAACCCAGAAGATGGTATGCCATGAGATCGGGAAAGGTTTCTAAAACGCACCTCATTTCTCCTCTCCTTGTGCTCGGGTTCGCCATTCCAGCCGCTTGACTAACCATCTCCCTATTTGGAGAATCAGCACCTTTAACCTCCTGATTGTACAGGTTGCAATTTGTCCTGAGGATGAACGGGAAGACGCGGAACCAACGAGAGATGAGCCCTAGGTGTTGGGACAGGCATAGGTCACTCCATTTTCCCATCAGGAAGAAGAATGAACCACAGGCTCAGCCTGCCCCCCAGAACCAAAATAGGGCCTGAAGCAATCCTGCGCTTTTGCGGCCAGCTCCCAAAAAAGCGAGGAGACAAATGGAGCTCAGGGGCACTGCAATTCACAAACGTGCAGAGTTATAAATGAGAACTCTCGTCCACAAATATATTGAGGGAAGGCAACGAAGAGGATTTGAAAGCAAGGCAGATTTGCAGGAAACAGATTTCAGGAGGTAGATTCGACTCGCCTTTAAAGCACATGAAAATCGGCAAAACGTTGACAATGATGCCCTTGGCCAAAAAGGGCGTATGCGTTTTTTCCTGAATATATTCAGGAAAAAACGCATACGTACTTTTTGGCCAACCAAGCAAGCCGGAAGGGCAAATCAGCGCTACAAAGAAGTCTCGCTTGCCCTCGGTCAAAAGGGCCATGCTGAACAAAGTGTAAAAACCAGAAAAGCAGGACAGGCCATGGAGACATGAGGGCCTTGCTACGCTGATGGGCGGGATGTAAATTGCCAACAGGCACTCTGGAGAAGAGTACGGTGTGTCCTGAAACAAGTAATAAACACAGCGTAGAGAGCATAGGGCACTTCCACTCATGGGCGTATAAATTGGGAAAACTAAAAATCAACAAGACACAGGCACCCTAAAGTTTACGGCTGCTCGGTTTACAAGAACCTCCACTTCGGTACACCTTCAAAATCCCAGGAAAGAGAAAAATGGATAAAGAAATGGTGGTACTTGGCACAATGGAATATCACTCAGCCATGAAATCAATGTCATAAGGCTAGTTAGCAGCATGATGAATGGATTTAGGTACGATGATTCTAAGTGAAATAAGTCACACAGAAAAAGACACTTATCCTAAGATATCGCTTATAGAGGGAATGTCAAAATCGCTACACTTGAACTGAATTACGAAACAGAACAGAGGCACACCTTTAGAAGACACACTATGGCTGCTTAACGGGAAAGGTGAGGTGGGGTGATGCATAAAACAAGGGTTTGAAATTAGTTCAGAGACCGCTCCATAAGCCAAATATGTAATAGACAAGGCCTACTCCCTGCTCAGTGAACTGGACTCAAAACACCCTAGTCACCACACAAGAATATATCTGACTAGTAAGAATCTGAAAACCTATGTATCGATATCTCTCTGCAAGTGAATCAAGAGGGTGTAAAGCGGCATCAACACAGCAGGGAAAAGCAGCCAAGCCCGATTCTAAACATAAATTACTTTAAAAAACCCACAAAACAAAGACAGTGAAAGAGAGAGAAATTCTTACAAAATCCGTTCAGGGTCTATGATGCAACCTGGATTGACCATATCTAGACCCACAGCTGGATGAGACATAAGGCTGGACACTCTTGGGGCTGAGAGGATTGGTGAGGTTGGGTGAGCAAACGCAGATACTTTAAATAACACTGCGGGGAACACACCCCATGGGTCTCAAATCTCCAGGTACAAGGGCATCTTCCTACATCAAAACATGCATGGGAAACCCAGAAGATGGTATGCCATGAGATCGGGAAAGGTTTCTAAAACGCACCTCATTTCTCCTCTCCTTGTGCTCGGGTTCGCCATTCCAGCCGCTTGACTAACCATCTCCCTACTTGGAGAATCGGCACCTTTAACCTCCTGATTGTACAGGTTGCAATTTGTCCTGAGGATGAACGTGAAGACGGGGAACCAACGATAGACGAGCCCTAGGTGTTGGGACAGGCATAGGTCACTCAATTTTCCCATCAGGAAGAAGAATGAACCACAGGCTCAGCCTGCCCCCCAGAACCAAAATAGGGCCTGAAGCAATCCTGCGCTTTTGCGGCCAGCTCCCAAAAAAGCGAGGAGACAAATGGAGCTCAGGGGCACTGCAATTCACAAACGTGCAGAGTTATAAATGAGAACTCTCGTCCACAAATATATTGAGGGAAGGCAACGAAGAGGATTTGAAAGCAAGGCAGATTTGCAGGAAACAGATTTCAGGAGGTAGATTCGACTCGCCTTTAAAGCACATGAAAAGCGGCAAAACGTTGACAATGATGCCCTTGGCCAAAAAGGGCGTATGCGTTTTTTCCTGAATATATTCAGGAAAAAACGCATACGCCCTTTTTGGCCAACCAAGCAAGCCGGAAGGGCAAATCAGCGCTACAAAGAAGTCTCGCTTGCCCTCGGTCAAAAGGGCCATGCTGAAAAATGTGTAAAAACCAGAAAAGCAGGACAGGCCATGGAGACATGGGAACCTTGCTACGCTGATGGGCGGGATGTAAATTGCCAACAGGCACTCTGGAGAAGAGTACGGTGTGTCCTGAAACAAGTAATAAACACAGCGTAGAGAGCATAGGGCACTTCCACTCATGGGCGTATAAATTGGGAAAACTAAAAATCAACAAGACACAGGCACCCTAAAGTTTACGGCTGCTCTGTTTCCAAGAACCTCCGCTTCGGTACACCTTCAATATCCCAGGAAAGAGAAAAATGGATAAAGAAATGGTGGTACTTGGCACAATGGAATATCACTCAGCCATGAAATCAATGTCATAAGGCTAGTTAGCAGCATGATGAGTGGATTTAGGTACGATGATTCTAAGTGAAATAAGTCACACAGAAAAAGACACTTATCCTAAGATATCGCTTATAGAGGGAATGTCAAAATCGCTACACTTGAACTGAATTACGAAACAGAACAGAGGCACACCTTTAGAAGACACACTATGGCTGCTTAACGGGAATGGTGAGGTGGGGTGATGCATAAAACAAGGGTTTGAAATTAGCTCAGAGACCGCTCCATAAGCCAAATATGTAATAGACAACGCCTACTCCCTGCTCAGTGAACTGGACTCAACACACCCTAGTCACCACACAAGAATATATCTGACTAGTAAGAATCTGAAAACCTATGTATCGATATCTCTCTGCAAGTGAATCAAGAGGGTGTAAAGCGGCATCAACACAGCAGGGAAAAGCAGCCAAACCCCATTCTAAACATACATTACTTTTAAAAACCCACAAAACAAAGACAGTGAAAGAGAGAGAAATTCTTACAAAATCCGTTCAGGGTCTATGATGCAACGTGGATTGACCATATCTAGACCCACAGCTGGATGAGACATAAGGCTGGACACTCTTGGGGCTGAGAGGATTGGTGAGGTTGGGTGAGCAAACGCAGATAATTTAAAGTAACACTGCGGGGAACACACCCCATGGGTCTCAAATCTCCAGGTACAAGGGAATCTTCCTACATCAAAACATGCATGGGAAACCCAGAAGATGGTATGCCATGAGATCGGGAAAGGTTTCTAAAACGCACCTCATTTCTCCTCTCCTTGTGCTCGGGTTCGCCATTCCAGCCGCTTGACTAACCATCTCCCTATTTGGAGAATCAGCACCTTTAACCTCCTGATTGTACAGGTTGCAATTTGTCCTGAGGATGAACGGGAAGACGCGGAACCAACGAGAGACGAGCCCTAGGTGTTGGGACAGGCATAGGTCACTCCATTTTCCCATCAGGAAGAAGAATGAACCACAGGCTCAGCCTGCCCCCCAGAACCAAAATAGGGCCTGAAGCAATCCTGCGCTTTTGCGGCCAGCTCCCAAAAAAGCGAGGAGACAAATGGAGCTCAGGGGCACTGCAATTCACAAACGTGCAGAGTTATAAATGAGAACTCTCGTCCACAAATATATTGAGGGAAGGCAACGAAGAGGATTTGAAAGCAAGGCAGATTTGCAGGAAACAGATTTCAGGAGGTAGATTCGACTCGCCTTTAAAGCACATGAAAAGCGGCAAAACGTTGACAATGATGCCCTTGGCCAAAAAGGGCGTATGCGTTTTTTCCTGAATATATTCAGGAAAAAACGCATACGCCCTTTTTGGCCAACCAAGCAAGCCGGAAGGGCAAATCAGCGCTACAAAGAAGTCTCGCTTGCCCTCGGTCAAAAGGGCCATGCTGAATAAACAGTAAAAACCAGAAAAGCAGGACAGGCCATGGAGACATGGGAGCCTTGCTACGCTGATGGGCGGGATGTAAATTGCCAACAGGCACTCTGGAGAAGAGTATGGTGTGTCCTGAAACAAGTAATAAACACAGCGTAGAGAGCATAGGGCACTTCCACTCATGGGCGTATAAATTGGGAAAACTAAAAGTCAACAAATCACAGGCACCCCAAACTTTACGGCTGCTCTGTTGCCAAGAACCTCCCCTTCGGTACACCTTCAATATCCCAGGAAAGAGAAAAATGGATAAAGAAATGGTGGTACTTGGCACAATGGAATATCACTCAGCCATGAAATCAATGTCATAAGGCTAGTTAGCAGCATGATGTGTCGATTTAGCGACGATGATTCTAAGTGAAATAAGTCACACAGAAAAAGGCACTTATCCTAAGATATCGCTTAGAGAGGGAATGACAAAATCGCTACACTTGAACTGAATTACGAAACAGAACAGAGGCACACCTTTAGAAGACACACTATGGCTGCTTAACGGGAAAGGTGAGGTGGGGTGATGCATAAAACAAGGGTTTGAAATTAGCTCAGACACCGCTCCATAAGCCAAATATGTAATAGACAAGGCCTACTCCCTGCTCAGTGAACTGGACTCAACACCCCCTAGTCACCGCACAAGAATATATCTGACTAGTATGAATCTGAAAACCTATGTATCGATATCTCTCTGCAAGTGAATCAAGAGGGTGTAAAGCAGCATAAACACAGCAGGGAAAAGCAGCCAAACCCCATTCTAAACATACATTACTTTAAAAAACCCACAAAGCAAAGACAGTGAAAGAGAGAGAAATTCTTACAAAATCCGTTCAGGGTCTCTGATGCAACCTGGATTAACCATATCTAGACCCACAGCTGGATGAGACATAAGGCTGGACACTCTTGGGGCTGAGAGTATTGGTGAGGTTGGGTGAGCAAATGCAGATACTTTAAAGTAATACCGCGGGGTACCCACCCCATGGGTCTCAAATCTCCAGGTACAAGGGAATCTTCCTACATCAAAACATGCATGGGAAACCCAGAAGATGGTATGCCGTGAGATCGGGAAAGGTTTCTAAAACGCACCTCATTTCTCCTCTCCTTGTGCTCGGGTTCGCCATTCCAGCCGCTTGACTAACCATCTCCCTACTTGGAGAATCAGCACCTTTAACCTACTGTTTCGTCCAGGTTGCAATTTGTCCTGAGGATGAACGGGAAGACGGGGAACCAACGAAAGACTAGCCCTAGGTGTTGGGACAGGCACAGGTCACTCCATTTTCCCATCAGGAAGAAGAATGAACCACAGGCTCAGCCTGCCCCCCAGAACCAAAATAGGGCCTGAAGCAATCCTGCGCTTTTGCGGCCAGCTCCCAAAAAAGCGAGGAGACAAATGGAGCTCAGGGGCACTGCAATTCACAAACGTGCAGAGTTATAAATGAGAACTCTCGTCCACAAATATATTGAGGGAAGGCAACGAAGAGGATTTGAAAGCAAGGCAGATTTGCAGGAAACAGATTTCAGGAGGTAGATTCGACTCGCCTTTAAAGCACATGAAAAGCGGCAAAACGTTGACAATGATGCCCTTGGCCAAAAAGGGCGTATGCGTTTTTTCCTGAATATATTCAGGAAAAAACGCATACGCCCTTTTTGGCCAACCAAGCAAGCCGGAAGGGCAAATCAGCGCTACAAAGAAGTCTCGCTTGCCCTCGGTCAAAAGGGCCATGCTGAACAAAGTGTAAAAACCAGAAAAGCAGGACAGGCCATGGAGACATGGGAGCCTTGCTACGCTGATGGGCGGGATGTAAATTGCCAACAGGCACTCTGGAGAAGAGTACGGTGTGTCCTGAAACAAGTAATAAACACAGCGTAGAGAGCATAGGGCACTTCCACTCATGGGCGTATAAATTGGGAAAACTAAAATCAACAAGACACAGGCACCCTAAAGTTTACGGCTGCTCGGTTTACAAGAACCTCCACTTCGGTACACCTTCAAAATCCCAGGAAAGAGAAAAATGGATAAAGAAATGGTGGTACTTGGCACAATGGAATATCACTCAGCCATGAAATCAATGTCATAAGGCTAGTTAGCAGCATGATGAGTGGATTTAGGTACGATGATTCTAAGTGAAATAAGTCACACAGAAAAAGACACTTATCCTAAGATATCGCTTATAGAGGGAATGTCAAAATCGCTACACATGAACTGAATTACGAAACAGAACAGAGGCACACCTTTAGAAGACACACTATGGCTGCTTAACGGGAAAGGTGAGGTGGGGTGATGCATAAAACAAGGGTTTGAAATTAGCTCAGAGACCGCTCCATAAGCCAAATATGTAATAGACAACGCCTACTCCCTGCTCAGTGAACTGGACTCAACACACCCTAGTCACCACACAAGAATATATCTGACTAGTAAGAATCTGAAAACCTATGTATCGATATCTCTCTGCAAGTGAATCAAGAGGGTGTAAAGCGGCATCAACACAGCAGGGAAAAGCAGCCAAACCCCATTCTAAACATACATTACTTTTAAAAACCCACAAAACAAAGACAGTGAAAGAGAGAGAAATTCTTACAAAATCCGTTCAGGGTCTATGATGCAACGTGGATTGACCATATCTAGACCCACAGCTGGATGAGACATAAGGCTGGACACTCTTGGGGCTGAGAGGATTGGTGAGGTTGGGTGAGCAAACGCAGATACTTTAAAGTAACACTGCCGGGAACACACCCCATGGGTCTCAAATCTCCAGGTACAAGGGAATCTTCCTACATCAAAACATGCATGGGAAACCCAGAAGATGGTATGCCATGAGATCGGGAAAGGTTTCTAAAACGCACCTCATTTCTCCTCTCCTTGTGCTCGGGTTCGCCATTCCAGCCGCTTGACTAACCATCTCCCTATTTGGAGAATCAGCACCTTTAACCTCCTGATTGTACAGGTTGCAATTTGTCCTGAGGATGAACGGGAAGACGCGGAACCAACGAGAGACGAGCCCTAGGTGTTGGGACAGGCATAGGTCACTCCATTTTCCCATCAGGAAGAAGAATGAACCACAGGCTCAGCCTGCCCCCCAGAACCAAAATAGGGCCTGAAGCAATCCTGCGCTTTTGCGGCCAGCTCCCAAAAAAGCGAGGAGACAAATGGAGCTCAGGGGCACTGCAATTCACAAACGTGCAGAGTTATAAATGAGAACTCTCGTCCACAAATATATTGAGGGAAGGCAACGAAGAGGATTTGAAAGCAAGGCAGATTTGCAGGAAACAGATTTCAGGAGGTAGATTCGACTCGCCTTTAAAGCACATGAAAAGCGGCAAAACGTTGACAATGATGCCCTTGGCCAAAAAGGGCGTATGCGTTTTTTCCTGAATATATTCAGGAAAAAACGCATACGCCCTTTTTGGCCAACCAAGCAAGCCGGAAGGGCAAATCAGCGCTACAAAGAAGTCTCGCTTGCCCTCGGTCAAAAGGGCCATGCTGAATAAACAGTAAAAACCAGAAAAGCAGGACAGGCCATGGAGACATGGGAGCCTTGCTACGCTGATGGGCGGGATGTAAATTGCCAACAGGCACTCTGGAGAAGAGTATGGTGTGTCCTGAAACAAGTAATAAACACAGCGTAGAGAGCATAGGGCACTTCCACTCATGGGCGTATAAATTGGGAAAACTAAAAGTCAACAAATCACAGGCACCCCAAACTTTACGGCTGCTCTGTTGCCAAGAACCTCCCCTTCGGTACACCTTCAATATCCCAGGAAAGAGAAAAATGGATAAAGAAATGGTGGTACTTGGCACAATGGAATATCACTCAGCCATGAAATCAATGTCATAAGGCTAGTTAGCAGCATGATGTGTCGATTTAGCGACGATGATTCTAAGTGAAATAAGTCACACAGAAAAAGGCACTTATCCTAAGATATCGCTTAGAGAGGGAATGACAAAATCGCTACACTTGAACTGAATTACGAAACAGAACAGAGGCACACCTTTAGAAGACACACTATGGCTGCTTAACGGGAAAGGTGAGGTGGGGTGATGCATAAAACAAGGGTTTGAAATTAGCTCAGACACCGCTCCATAAGCCAAATAAGTAATAGACAAGGCCTACTCCCTGCTCAGTGAACTGGACTCAACACCCCCTAGTCACCGCACAAGAATATATCTGACTAGTATGAATCTGAAAACCTATGTATCGATATCTCTCTGCAAGTGAATCAAGAGGGTGTAAAGCAGCATAAACACAGCAGGGAAAAGCAGCCAAACCCCATTCTAAACATACATTACTTTAAAAAACCCACAAAGCAAAGACAGTGAAAGAGAGAGAAATTCTTACAAAATCCGTTCAGGGTCTCTGATGCAACCTGGATTAACCATATCTAGACCCACAGCTGGATGAGACATAAGGCTGGACACTCTTGGGGCTGAGAGTATTGGTGAGGTTGGGTGAGCAAATGCAGATACTTTAAAGTAATACCGCGGGGTACCCACCCCATGGGTCTCAAATCTCCAGGTACAAGGGAATCTTCCTACATCAAAACATGCATGGGAAACCCAGAAGATGGTATGCCGTGAGATCGGGAAAGGTTTCTAAAACGCACCTCATTTCTCCTCTCCTTGTGCTCGGGTTCGCCATTCCAGCCGCTTGACTAACCATCTCCCTACTTGGAGAATCAGCACCTTTAACCTACTGTTTCGTCCAGGTTGCAATTTGTCCTGAGGATGAACGGGAAGACGGGGAACCAACGAAAGACTAGCCCTAGGTGTTGGGACAGGCACAGGTCACTCCATTTTCCCATCAGGAAGAAGAATGAACCACAGGCTCAGCCTGCCCCCCAGAACCAAAATAGGGCCTGAAGCAATCCTGCGCTTTTGCGGCCAGCTCCCAAAAAAGCGAGGAGACAAATGGAGCTCAGGGGCACTGCAATTCACAAACGTGCAGAGTTATAAATGAGAACTCTCGTCCACAAATATATTGAGGGAAGGCAACGAAGAGGATTTGAAAGCAAGGCAGATTTGCAGGAAACAGATTTCAGGAGGTAGATTCGACTCGCCTTTAAAGCACATGAAAAGCGGCAAAACGTTGACAATGATGCCCTTGGCCAAAAAGGGCGTATGCGTTTTTTCCTGAATATATTCAGGAAAAAACGCATACGCCCTTTTTGGCCAACCAAGCAAGCCGGAAGGGCAAATCAGCGCTACAAAGAAGTCTCGCTTGCCCTCGGTCAAAAGGGCCATGCTGAACAAAGTGTAAAAACCAGAAAAGCAGGACAGGCCATGGAGACATGGGAGCCTTGCTACGCTGATGGGCGGGATGTAAATTGCCAACAGGCACTCTGGAGAAGAGTACGGTGTGTCCTGAAACAAGTAATAAACACAGCGTAGAGAGCATAGGGCACTTCCACTCATGGGCGTATAAATTGGGAAAACTAAAATCAACAAGACACAGGCACCCTAAAGTTTACGGCTGCTCGGTTTACAAGAACCTCCACTTCGGTACACCTTCAAAATCCCAGGAAAGAGAAAAATGGATAAAGAAATGGTGGTACTTGGCACAATGGAATATCACTCAGCCATGAAATCAATGTCATAAGGCTAGTTAGCAGCATGATGAGTGGATTTAGGTACGATGATTCTAAGTGAAATAAGTCACACAGAAAAAGACACTTATCCTAAGATATCGCTTATAGAGGGAATGTCAAAATCGCTACACATGAACTGAATTACGAAACAGAACAGAGGCACACCTTTAGAAGACACACTATGGCTGCTTAACGGGAAAGGTGAGGTGGGGTGATGCATAAAACAAGGGTTTGAAATTAGCTCAGAGACCGCTCCATAAGCCAAATATGTAATAGACAACGCCTACTCCCTGCTCAGTGAACTGGACTCAACACACCCTAGTCACCACACAAGAATATATCTGACTAGTAAGAATCTGAAAACCTATGTATCGATATCTCTCTGCAAGTGAATCAAGAGGGTGTAAAGCGGCATCAACACAGCAGGGAAAAGCAGCCAAACCCCATTCTAAACATACATTACTTTTAAAAACCCACAAAACAAAGACAGTGAAAGAGAGAGAAATTCTTACAAAATCCGTTCAGGGTCTATGATGCAACGTGGATTGACCATATCTAGACCCACAGCTGGATGAGACATAAGGCTGGACACTCTTGGGGCTGAGAGGATTGGTGAGGTTGGGTGAGCAAACGCAGATACTTTAAAGTAACACTGCCGGGAACACACCCCATGGGTCTCAAATCTCCAGGTACAAGGGAATCTTCCTACATCAAAACATGCATGGGAAACCCAGAAGATGGTATGCCATGAGATCGGGAAAGGTTTCTAAAACGCACCTCATTTCTCCTCTCCTTGTGCTCGGGTTCGCCATTCCAGCCGCTTGACTAACCATCTCCCTATTTGGAGAATCAGCACCTTTAACCTCCTGATTGTACAGGTTGCAATTTGTCCTGAGGATGAACGGGAAGACGCGGAACCAACGAGAGACGAGCCCTAGGTGTTGGGACAGGCATAGGTCACTCCATTTTCCCATCAGGAAGAAGAATGAACCACAGGCTCAGCCTGCCCCCCAGAACCAAAATAGGGCCTGAAGCAATCCTGCGCTTTTGCGGCCAGCTCCCAAAAAAGCGAGGAGACAAATGGAGCTCAGGGGCACTGCAATTCACAAACGTGCAGAGTTATAAATGAGAACTCTCGTCCACAAATATATTGAGGGAAGGCAACGAAGAGGATTTGAAAGCAAGGCAGATTTGCAGGAAACAGATTTCAGGAGGTAGATTCGACTCGCCTTTAAAGCACATGAAAAGCGGCAAAACGTTGACAATGATGCCCTTGGCCAAAAAGGGCGTATGCGTTTTTTCCTGAATATATTCAGGAAAAAACGCATACGCCCTTTTTGGCCAACCAAGCAAGCCGGAAAGGCAAATCGGCGCTACAAAAAGTCTCGCTTGCCCTCGGTTAAAAGGGCCATGCTGAACAAAGTGTAAAAACCAGAAAAGCAGGACAGGCCATGGAGACATGGGAGCCTTGCTACGCTGATGGGCGGGAGGTAAATTGCCAACAGGCACTCTGGAGAAGAGTACGGTGTATCCTGAAACAAGTAATAAACACAGCGTAGAGAGCATAGGGCACTTCCACTCATGGGCGTATAAATTGGGAAAACTAAAAATCAACAAGACACAGGCACCCTAAAGTTTACGGCTGCTCTGTTTCCAAGAACCTCCATTTGGGTACACCTTCAATATCCGAGGAAAGAGAAAAATGGATAAAGAAATGGTGGTACTTGGCACAATGGAATATCACTCAGCCATGAAATCAATGTCATATGGCTAGTTAGCAGCATGATGAGTGGATTTAGGTACGATGATTCTAAGTGAAATAAGTCACACAGAAAAAGACACTTATCCTAAGATATCGCTTATAGAGGGAATGTCAAAATCGCTACACTTGAACTGAATTACGAAACAGAACAGAGGCACACCTTTAGAAGACACAATATGGCTGCTTAACGGGAAAGGTGAGGTGGGGTGATGCATAAAACAAGGGTTTGAAATTAGCTCAGAGACCGCTCCATAAGCCAAATATGTAATAGACAACGCCTACTCCCTGCTCAGTGAACTGGACTCAACACACCCTAGTCACCACACAAGAATATATCTGACTAGTAAGAATCTGAAAACCTATGTATCGATATCTCTCTGCAAGTGAATCAAGAGGGTGTAAAGCGGCATCAACACAGCAGGGAAAAGCAGCCAAACCCCATTCTAAACATACATTACTTTTAAAAACCCACAAAACAAAGACAGTGAAAGAGAGAGAAATTCTTACAAAATCCGTTCAGGGTCTATGATGCAACGTGGATTGACCATATCTAGACCCACAGCTGGATGAGACATAAGGCTGGACACTCTTGGGGCTGAGAGGATTGGTGAGGTTGGGTGAGCAAATGCAGATACTTTAAAGTAACACTGCGGGGAACACACCCCATGGGTCTCAAATCTCCAGGTACAAGGGCATCTTCCTACATCAAAACATGTATGGGAAACCCAGAAGATGGTATGCCATGAGATCGGGAAAGGTTTCTAAAATGCACCTCATTTCTCCTCTCCTTGTGCTCGGGTTCGCCATTCCAGCCACTTGACTAACCATCTCCCTATTTGGAGAATCAGCACCTTTAACCTCCTGATTGTACAGGTTGCAATTTGTCCTGAGGATGAACGGGAAGACGCGGAACCAACGACAGACGAGCCCTAGGTGTTGGGACAGGCATAGGTCACTCCATTTTCCCATCAGGAAGAAGAATGAACCACAGGCTCAGCCTGCCCCCCAGAACCAAAATAGGGCCTGAAGCAATCCTGCGCTTTTGCGGCCAGCTCCCAAAAAAGCGAGGAGACAAATGGAGCTCAGGGGCACTGCAATTCACAAACGTGCAGAGTTATAAATGAGAACTCTCGTCCACAAATATATTGAGGGAAGGCAACGAAGAGGATTTCAAAGCAAGGCAGATTTGCAGGAAACAGATTTCAGGAGGTAGATTCGACTCGCCTTTAAAGCACATGAAAAGCAGCAAAACGTTGACAATGATGCCCTTGGCCAAAAAGGGCGTATGCGTTTTTTCCTGAATATATTCAGGAAAAAACGCATACGCCCTTTTTGGCCAACCAAGCAAGCCGGAAGGGCAAATCAGCGCTACAAAGAAGTCTCGCTTGCCCTCGATCAAAAGGGCCATGCTGAACAAAGTGTAAAAACCAGAAAAGCAGGACAGGCCATGGAGACATGGGAGCCTTGCTATGCTGATGGGCAGGATGTAAATTGCCAACAGGCACTCTGGAGAAGAGTATGGTGTGTCCTGAAACAAGTAATAAACACAGCGTAGAGAGCATAGGGCACTTCCACTCATGGGCGTATAAATTGGGAAAACTAAAAGTCAACAAATCACAGGCACCCCAAACTTTACGGCTGCTCTGTTGCCAAGAACCTCCCCTTCGGTACACCTTCAATATCCCAGGAAAGAGAAAAATGGATAAAGAAATGGTGGTACTTGGCACAATGGAATATCACTCAGCCATGAAATCAATGTCATAAGGCTAGTTAGCAGCATGATGTGTCGATTTAGCGATGATGATTCTAAGTGAAATAAGTCACACAGAAAAAGGCACTTATCCTAAGATATCGCTTAGAGAGGGAATGACAAAATCGCTACACTTGAACTGAATTACGAAACAGAACAGAGGCACACCTTTAGAAGACACACTATGGCTGCTTAACGGGAAAGGTGAGGTGGGGTGATGCATAAAACAAGGGTTTGAAATTAGCTCAGACACCGCTCCATAAGCCAAATATGTAATAGACAAGGCCTACTCCCTGCTCAGTGAACTGGACTCAACACCCCCTAGTCACCGCACAAGAATATATCTGACTAGTATGAATCTGAAAACCTATGTATCGATATCTCTCTGCAAGTGAATCAAGAGGGTGTAAAGCAGCATAAACACAGCAGGGAAAAGCAGCCAAACCCCATTCTAAACATACATTACTTTAAAAAACCCACAAAGCAAAGACAGTGAAAGAGAGAGAAATTCTTACAAAATCCGTTCAGGGTCTCTGATGCAACCTGGATTAACCATATCTAGACCCACAGCTGGATGAGACATAAGGCTGGACACTCTTGGGGCTGAGAGTATTGGTGAGGTTGGGTGAGCAAATGCAGATACTTTAAAGTAATACCGCGGGGTACCCACCCCATGGGTCTCAAATCTCCAGGTACAAGGGAATCTTCCTACATCAAAACATGCATGGGAAACCCAGAAGATGGTATGCCGTGAGATCGGGAAAGGTTTCTAAAACGCACCTCATTTCTCCTCTCCTTGTGCTCGGGTTCGCCATTCCAGCCGCTTGACTAACCATCTCCCTACTTGGAGAATCAGCACCTTTAACCTACTGTTTCGTCCAGGTTGCAATTTGTCCTGAGGATGAACGGGAAGACGGGGAACCAACGAAAGACTAGCCCTAGGTGTTGGGACAGGCACAGGTCACTCCATTTTCCCATCAGGAAGAAGAATGAACCACAGGCTCAGCCTGCCCCCCAGAACCAAAATAGGGCCTGAAGCAATCCTGCGCTTTTGCGGCCAGCTCCCAAAAAAGCGAGGAGACAAATGGAGCTCAGGGGCACTGCAATTCACAAACGTGCAGAGTTATAAATGAGAACTCTCGTCCACAAATATATTGAGGGAAGGCAACGAAGAGGATTTGAAAGCAAGGCAGATTTGCAGGAAACAGATTTCAGGAGGTAGATTCGACTCGCCTTTAAAGCACATGAAAAGCGGCAAAACGTTGACAATGATGCCCTTGGCCAAAAAGGGCGTATGCGTTTTTTCCTGAATATATTCAGGAAAAAACGCATACGCCCTTTTTGGCCAACCAAGCAAGCCGGAAGGGCAAATCAGCGCTACAAAGAAGTCTCGCTTGCCCTCGGTCAAAAGGGCCATGCTGAACAAAGTGTAAAAACCAGAAAAGCAGGACAGGCCATGGAGACATGGGAGCCTTGCTACGCTGATGGGCGGGATGTAAATTGCCAACAGGCACTCTGGAGAAGAGTACGGTGTGTCCTGAAACAAGTAATAAACACAGCGTAGAGAGCATAGGGCACTTCCACTCATGGGCGTATAAATTGGGAAAACTAAAAATCAACAAGACACAGGCACCCTAAAGTTTACGGCTGCTCGGTTTACAAGAACCTCCACTTCGGTACACCTTCAAAATCCCAGGAAAGAGAAAAATGGATAAAGAAATGGTGGTACTTGGCACAATGGAATATCACTCAGCCATGAAATCAATGTCATAAGGCTAGTTAGCAGCATGATGAGTGGATTTAGGTACGATGATTCTAAGTGAAATAAGTCACACAGAAAAAGACACTTATCCTAAGATATCGCTTATAGAGGGAATGTCAAAATCGCTACACTTGAACTGAATTACGAAACAGAACAGAGGCACACCTTTAGAAGACACACTATGGCTGCTTAACGGGAAAGGTGAGGTGGGGTGATGCATAAAACAAGGGTTTGAAATTAGCTCAGAGACCGCTCCATAAGCCAAATATGTAATAGACAACGCCTACTCCCTGCTCAGTGAACTGGACTCAACACACCCTAGTCACCACACAAGAATATATCTGACTAGTAAGAATCTGAAAACCTATGTATCGATATCTCTCTGCAAGTGAATCAAGAGGGTGTAAAGCGGCATCAACACAGCAGGGAAAAGCAGCCAAACCCCATTCTAAACATACATTACTTTTAAAAACCCACAAAACAAAGACAGTGAAAGAGAGAGAAATTCTTACAAAATCCGTTCAGGGTCTATGATGCAACGTGGATTGACCATATCTAGATCCACAGCTGGATGAGACATAAGGCTGGACACTCTTGGGGCTGAGAGGATTGGTGAGGTTGGGTGAGCAAACGCAGATACTTTAAAGTAACACTGCGGGGAACACACCCCATGGGTCTCAAATCTCCAGGTACAAGGGAATCTTCCTACATCAAAACATGCATGGGAAACCCAGAAGATGGTATGCCATGAGATCGGGAAAGGTTTCTAAAACGCACCTCATTTCTCCTCTCCTTGTGCTCGGGTTCGCCATTCCAGCCGCTTGACTAACCATCTCCCTATTTGGAGAATCAGCACCTTTAACCTCCTGATTGTACAGGTTGCAATTTGTCCTGAGGATGAACGGGAAGACGCGGAACCAACGAGAGACGAGCCCTAGGTGTTGGGACAGGCATAGGTCACTCCATTTTCCCATCAGGAAGAAGAATGAACCACAGGCTCAGCCTGCCCCCCAGAACCAAAATAGGGCCTGAAGCAATCCTGCGCTTTTGCGGCCAGCTCCCAAAAAAGCGAGGAGACAAATGGAGCTCAGGGGCACTGCAATTCACAAACGTGCAGAGTTATAAATGAGAACTCTCGTCCACAAATATATTGAGGGAAGGCAACGAAGAGGATTTGAAAGCAAGGCAGATTTGCAGGAAACAGATTTCAGGAGGTAGATTCGACTCGCCTTTAAAGCACATGAAAAGCGGCAAAACGTTGACAATGATGCCCTTGGCCAAAAAGGGCGTATGCGTTTTTTCCTGAATATATTCAGGAAAAAACGCATACGCCCTTTTTGGCCAACCAAGCAAGCCGGAAGGGCAAATCGGCGCTACAAAAAGTCTCGCTTGCCCTCGGTTAAAAGGGCCATGCTGAACAAAGTGTAAAAACCAGAAAAGCAGGACAGGCCATGGAGACATGGGAGCCTTGCTACGCTGATGGGCGGGATGTAAATTGCCAACAGGCACTCTGGAGAATAGTACGGTGTGTCCTGAAACAAGTAATAAACACAGCGTAGAGAGCATAGGGCACTTCCACTCATGGGCGTATAAATTGGGAAAACTAAAAATCAACAAGACACAGGCACCCTAAAGTTTACGGCTGCTCTGTTACCAAGAACCTCCATTTGGGTACACCTTCAATATCCCAGGAAAGAGAAAAATGGATAAAGAAATGGTGGTACTTGGCACAATGGAATATCACTCAGCCATGAAATCAATGTCATATGGCTAGTTAGCAGCATGATGAGTGGATTTAGGTACGATGATTCTAAGTGAAATAAGTCACACAGAAAAAGACACTTATCCTAAGATATCGCTTATAGAGGGAATGTCAAAATCGCTACACTTGAACTGAATTACGAAACAGAACAGAGGCACACCTTTAGAAGACACAATATGGCTGCTTAACGGGAAAGGTGAGGTGGGGTGATGCATAAAACAAGGGTTTGAAATTAGCTCAGAGACCGCTCCATAAGCCAAATATGTAATAGACAACGCCTACTCCCTGCTCAGTGAACTGGACTCAACACACCCTAGTCACCACACAAGAATATATCTGACTAGTAAGAATCTGAAAACCTATGTATCGATATCTCTCTGCAAGTGAATCAAGAGGGTGTAAAGCGGCATCAACACAGCAGGGAAAAGCAGCCAAACCCCATTCTAAACATACATTAATTTTAAAAACCCACAAAACAAAGACAGTGAAAGAGAGAGAAATTCTTACAAAATCCGTTCAGGGTCTATGATGCAACGTGGATTGACCATATCTAGACCCACAGCTGGATGAGACATAAGGCTGGACACTCTTGGGGCTGAGAGAATTGGTGAGGTTGGGTGAGCAAATGCAGATACTTTAAAGTAACACTGCGGGGAACACACCCCATGGGTCTCAAATCTCCAGGTACAAGGGCATCTTCCTACATCAAAACATGCATGGGAAACCCAGAAGATGGTATGCCATGAGATCGGGAAAGGTTTCTAAAACGCACCTCATTTCTCCTCTCCTTGTGCTCGGGTTCGCCATTCCAGCCGCTTGACTAACCATCTCCCTATTTGGAGAATCAGCACCTTTAACCTCCTGATTGTACAGGTTGCAATTTGTCCTGAGGATGAACGGGAAGACGCGGAACCAACGACAGACGAGCCCTAGGTGTTGGGACAGGCATAGGTCACTCCATTTTCCCATCAGGAAGAAGAATGAACCACAGGCTCAGCCTGCCCCCCAGAACCAAAATAGGGCCTGAAGCAATCCTGCGCTTTTGCGGCCAGCTCCCAAAAAAGCGAGGAGACAAATGGAGCTCAGGGGCACTGCAATTCACAAACGTGCAGAGTTATAAATGAGAACTCTCGTCCACAAATATATTGAGGGAAGGCAACGAAGAGGATTTCAAAGCAAGGCAGATTTGCAGGAAACAGATTTCAGGAGGTAGATTCGACTCGCCTTTAAAGCACATGAAAAGCAGCAAAACGTTGACAATGATGCCCTTGGCCAAAAAGGGCGTATGCGTTTTTTCCTGAATATATTCAGGAAAAAACGCATACGCCCTTTTTGGCCAACCAAGCAAGCCGGAAGGGCAAATCAGCGCTACAAAGAAGTCTCGCTTGCCCTCGATCAAAAGGGCCATGCTGAACAAAGTGTAAAAACCAGAAAAGCAGGACAGGCCATGGAGACATGGGAGCCTTGCTATGCTGATGGGCAGGATGTAAATTGCCAACAGGCACTCTGGAGAAGAGTATGGTGTGTCCTGAAACAAGTAATAAACACAGCGTAGAGAGCATAGGGCACTTCCACTCATGGGCGTATAAATTGGGAAAACTAAAAGTCAACAAATCACAGGCACCCCAAACTTTACGGCTGCTCTGTTGCCAAGAACCTCCGCTTCGGTACACCTTCAATATCCCAGGAAAGAGAAAAATGGATAAAGAAATGGTGGTACTTGGCACAATGGAATATCACTCAGCCATGAAATCAATGACATAAGGCTAGTTAGCAGCATGATGTGTCGATTTAGCGACGATGATTCTAAGTGAAATAAGTCACACAGAAAAAGGCACTTATCCTAAGATATCGCTTAGAGAGGGAATGACAAAATCGCTACACTTGAACTGAATTACGAAACAGAACAGAGGCACACCTTTAGAAGACACACTATGGCTGCTTAACGGGAAAGGTGAGGTGGGGTGATGCATAAAACAAGGGTTTGAAATTAGCTCAGACACCGCTCCATAAGCCAAATATGTAATAGACAAGGCCTACTCCCTGCTCAGTGAACTGGACTCAACACCCCCTAGTCACCGCACAAGAATATATCTGACTAGTATGAATCTGAAAACCTATGTATCGATATCTCTCTGCAAGTGAATCAAGAGGGTGTAAAGCAGCATAAACACAGCAGGGAAAAGCAGCCAAACCCCATTCTAAACATACATTACTTTAAAAAACCCACAAAGCAAAGACAGTGAAAGAGAGAGAAATTCTTACAAAATCCGTTCACGGTCTCTGATGCAACCTGGATTAACCATATCTAGACCCACAGCTGGATGAGACATAAGGCTGGACACTCTTGGGGCTGAGAGTATTGGTGAGGTTGGGTGAGCAAATGCAGATACTTTAAAGTAATACCGTGGGGTACCCACCCCATGGGTCTCAAATCTCCAGGTACAAGGGAATCTTCCTACATCAAAACATGCATGGGAAACCCAGAAGATGGTATGCCGTGAGATCGGGAAAGGTTTCTAAAACGCACCTCATTTCTCCTCTCCTTGTGCTCGGGTTCGCCATTCCAGCCGCTTGACTAACCATCTCCCTACTTGGAGAATCAGCACCTTTAACCTACTGTTTCGTCCAGGTTGCAATTTGTCCTGAGGATGAACGGGAAGACGGGGAACCAACGAAAGACTAGCCCTAGGTGTTGGGACAGGCACAGGTCACTCCATTTTCCCATCAGGAAGAAGAATGAACCACAGGCTCAGCCTGCCCCCCAGAACCAAAATAGGGCCTGAAGCAATCCTGCGCTTTTGCGGCCAGCTCCCAAAAAAGCGAGGAGACAAATGGAGCTCAGGGGCACTGCAATTCACAAACGTGCAGAGTTATAAATGAGAACTCTCGTCCACAAATATATTGAGGGAAGGCAACGAAGAGGATTTGAAAGCAAGGCAGATTTGCAGGAAACAGATTTCAGGAGGTAGATTCGACTCGCCTTTAAAGCACATGAAAAGCGGCAAAACGTTGACAATGATGCCCTTGGCCAAAAAGGGCGTATGCGTTTTTTCCTGAATATATTCAGGAAAAAACGCATACGCCCTTTTTGGCCAACCAAGCAAGCCGGAAGGGCAAATCAGCGCTACAAAGAAGTCTCGCTTGCCCTCGGTCAAAAGGGCCATGCTGAACAAAGTGTAAAAACCAGAAAAGCAGGACAGGCCATGGAGACATGGAAGCCTTGCTACGCTGATGGGCGGGATGTAAATTGCCAACAGGCACTCTGGAGAAGAGTACGGTGTGTCCTGAAACAAGTAATAAACACAGCGTTGAGAGCATAGGGCACTTCCACTCATGGGTGTATAAATTGGGAAAACTAAAAATCAACAAGACACAGGCACCCTAAAGTTTACGGCTGCTCTGTTTCCAAGAACCTCCGCTTCGGTACACCTTCAATATCCCAGGAAAGAGAAAAATGGATAAAGAAATGGTGGTACTTGGCACAGTGGAATATCACTCAGCCATGAAATCAATGTCATAAGGCTAGTTAGCAGCATGATGAGTGGATTTAGGTACGATGATTCTAAGTGAAATAAGTCACACAGAAAAAGACACTTATCCTAAGATATCGCTTATAGAGGGAATGTCAAAATCGCTACACTTGAACTGAATTACGAAACAGAACAGAGGCACACCTTTAGAAGACACACTATGGCTGCTTAACGGGAAAGGTGAGGTGGGGTGATGCATAAAACAAGGGTTTGAAATTAGCTCAGAGACCGCTCCATAAGCCAAATATGTAATAGACAACGCCTACTCCCTGCTCAGTGAACTGGACTCAACACACCCTAGTCACCACACAAGAATATATCTGACTAGTAAGAATCTGAAAACCTATGTATCGATATCTCTCTGCAAGTGAATCAAGAGGGTGTAAAGCGGCATCAACACAGCAGGGAAAAGCAGCCAAACCCCATTCTAAACATACATTACTTTTAAAAACCCACAAAACAAAGACAGTGAAAGAGAGAGAAATTCTTACAAAATCCGTTCAGGGTCTATGATGCAACGTGGATTGACCATATCTAGACCCACAGCTGGATGAGACATAAGGCTGGACACTCGTGGGGCTGAGAGGATTGGTGAGGTTGGGTGAGCAAACGCAGATACTTTAAAGTAACACTGCGGGGAACACACCCCATGGGTCTCAAATCTCCAGGTACAAGGGAATCTTCCTACATCAAAACATGCATGGGAAACCCAGAAGATGGTATGCCATGAGATCGGGAAAGGTTTCTAAAACGCACCTCATTTCTCCTCTCCTTGTGCTCGGGTTCGCCGTTCCAGCCGCTTGACTAACCATCTCCCTATTTGGAGAATCAGCACCTTTAACCTCCTGATTGTACAGGTTGCAATTTGTCCTGAGGATGAACGGGAAGACGCGGAACCAACGAGAGACGAGCCCTAGGTGTTGGGACAGGCATAGGTCACTCCATTTTCCCATCAGGAAGAAGAATGAACCACAGGCTCAGCCTGCCCCCCAGAACCAAAATAGGGCCTGAAGCAATCCTGCGCTTTTGCGGCCAGCTCCCAAAAAAGCGAGGAGACAAATGGAGCTCAGGGGCACTGCAATTCACAAACGTGCAGAGTTATAAATGAGAACTCTCGTCCACAAATATATTGAGGGAAGGCAACGAAGAGGATTTGAAAGCAAGGCAGATTTGCAGGAAACAGATTTCAGGAGGTAGATTCGACTCGCCTTTAAAGCACATGAAAAGCGGCAAAACGTTGACAATGATGCCCTTGGCCAAAAAGGGCGTATGCGTTTTTTCCTGAATATATTCAGGAAAAAACGCATACGCCCTTTTTGGCCAACCAAGCAAGCCGGAAGGGCAAATCGGCGCTATAAAAAGTCTCGCTTGCCCTCGGTTAAAAGGGCCATGCTGAACAAAGTGTAAAAACCAGAAAAGCAGGACAGGCCATGGAGACATGGGAGCCTTGCTACGCTGATGGGCGGGATGTAAATTGCCAACAGGCACTCTGGAGAAGAGTACGGTGTGTCCTGAAACAAGTAATAAACATAGCGTAGAGAGCATAGGGCACTTCCACTCATGGGCGTATAAATTGGGAAAACTAAAAATCAACAAGACACAGGCACCCTAAAGTTTACGGCTGCTCTGTTTCCAAGAACCTCCATTTGGGTACACCTTCAATATCCCAGGAAAGAGAAAAATGGATAAAGAAATGGTGGTACTTGGCACAATGGAATATCACTCAGCCATGAAATCAATGTCATATGGCTAGTTAGCAGCATGATGAGTGGATTTAGGTACGATGATTCTAAGTGAAATAAGTCACACAGAAAAAGACACTTATCCTAAGATATCGCTTATAGAGGGAATGTCAAAATCGCTACACTTGAACTGAATTACGAAACAGAACAGAGGCACACCTTTAGAAGACACAATATGGCTGCTTAACGGGAAAGGTGAGGTGGGGTGATGCATAAAACAAGGGTTTGAAATTAGCTCAGAGACCGCTCCATAAGCCAAATATGTAATAGACAACGCCTACTCCCTGCTCAGTGAACTGGACTCAACACACCCTAGTCACCACACAAGAATATATCTGACTAGTAAGAATCTGAAAACCTATGTATCGATATCTCTCTGCAAGTGAATCAAGAGGGTGTAAAGCGGCATCAACACAGCAGGGAAAAGCAGCCAAACCCCATTCTAAACATACATTACTTTTAAAAACCCACAAAACAAAGACAGTGAAAGAGAGAGAAATTCTTACAAAATCCGTTCAGGGTCTATGATGCAACGTGGATTGACCATATCTAGACCCACAGCTGGATGAGACATAAGGCTGGACACTCTTGGGGCTGAGAGGATTGGTGAGGTTGGGTGAGCAAATGCAGATACTTTAAAGTAACACTGCGGGGAACACACCCCATGGGTCTCAAATCTCCAGGTACAAGGGCATCTTCCTACATCAAAACATGCATGGGAAACCCAGAAGATGGTATGCCATGAGATCGGGAAAGGTTTCTAAAACGCACCTCATTTCTCCTCTCCTTGTGCTCGGGTTCGCCATTCCAGCCGCTTGACTAACCATCTCCCTATTTGGAGAATCAGCACCTTTAACCTCCTGATTGTACAGGTTGCAATTTGTCCTGAGGATGAACGGGAAGACGCGGAACCAACGAGAGACGAGCCCTAGGTGTTGGGACAGGCATAGGTCACTCCATTTTCCCATCAGGAAGAAGAATGAACCACAGGCTCAGCCTGCCCCCCAGAACCAAAATAGGGCCTGAAGCAATCCTGCGCTTTTGCGGCCAGCTCCCAAAAAAGCGAGGAGACAAATGGAGCTCAGGCGCACTGCAATTCACAAACGTGCAGAGTTATAAATGAGAACTCTCGTCCACAAATATATTGAGGGAAGGCAACGAAGAGGATTTCAAAGCAAGGCAGATTTGCAGGAAACAGATTTCAGGAGGTAGATTCGACTCGCCTTTAAAGCACATGAAAAGCAGCAAAACGTTGACAATGATGCCCTTGGCCAAAAAGGGCGTATGCGTTTTTTCTGAATATATTCAGGAAAAAACGCATACGCCCTTTTTGGCCAACCAAGCAAGCCGGAAGGGCAAATCAGCGCTACAAAGAAGTCTCGCTTGCCCTCGATCAAAAGGGCCATGCTGAACAAAGTGTAAAAACCAGAAAAGCAGGACAGGCCATGGAGACATGGGAGCCTTGCTATGCTGATGGGCAGGATGTAAATTGCCAACAGGCACTCTGGAGAAGAGTATGGTGTGTCCTGAAACAAGTAATAAACACAGCGTAGAGAGCATAGGGCACTTCCACTCATGGGCGTATAAATTGGGAAAACTAAAAGTCAACAAATCACAGGAACCCCAAACTTTACGGCTGCTCTGTTGCCAAGAACCTCCGCTTCGGTACACCTTCAATATCCCAGGAAAGAGAAAAATGGATAAAGAAATGGTGGTACTTGGCACAATGGAATATCACTCAGCCATGAAATCAATGTCATAAGGCTAGTTAGCAGCATGATGTGTCGATTTAGCGACGATGATTCTAAGTGAAATAAGTCACACAGAAAAAGGCACTTATCCTAAGATATCGCTTAGAGAGGGAATGACAAAATTGCTACACTTGAACTGAATTACAAAACAGAACAGAGGCACACCTTTAGAAGACACACTATGGCTGCTTAACGGGAAAGGTGAGGTGGGGTGATGCATAAAACAAGGGTTTGAAATTAGCTCAGGCACCGCTCCATAAGCCAAATATGTAATAGACAAGGCCTACTCCCTGCTCAGTGAACTGGACTCAACACCCCCTAGTCACCGCACAAGAATATATCTGACTAGTATGAATCTGAAAACCTATGTATCGATATCTCTCTGCAAGTGAATCAAGAGGGTGTAAAGCAGCATAAACACAGCAGGGAAAAGCAGCCAAACCCCATTCTAAACATACATTACTTTAAAAAACCCACAAAGCAAAGACAGTGAAAGAGAGAGAAATTCTTACAAAATCCGTTCAGGGTCTCTGATGCAACCTGGATTAACCATATCTAGACCCACAGCTGGATGAGACATAAGGCTGGACACTCTTGGGGCTGAGAGTATTGGTGAGGTTGGGTGAGCAAATGCAGATACTTTAAAGTAATACCGCGGGGTACCCACCCCATGGGTCTCAAATCTCCAGGTACAAGGGAATCTTCCTACATCAAAACATGCATGGGAAACCCAGAAGATGGTATGCCGTGAGATCGGGAAAGGTTTCTAAAACGCACCTCATTTCTCCTCTCCTTGTGCTCGGGTTCGCCATTCCAGCCGCTTGACTAACCATCTCCCTACTTGGAGAATCAGCACCTTTAACCTACTGTTTCGTCCAGGTTGCAATTTGTCCTGAGGATGAACGGGAAGACGGGGAACCAACGAAAGACTAGCCCTAGGTGTTGGGACAGGCACAGGTCACTCCATTTTCCCATCAGGAAGAAGAATGAACCACAGGCTCAGCCTGCCCCCCAGAACCAAAATAGGGCCTGAAGCAATCCTGCGCTTTTGCGGCCAGCTCCCAAAAAAGCGAGTAGACAAATGGAGCTCAGGGGCACTGCAATTCAGAAACTTGCAGAGTTATAAATGATAACTGTCGTCCACAAATATATTGAGGGAAGGCAACGAAGAGGATTTGAAAGCAAGGCAGATTTGCAGGAAACAGATTTCAGGAGGTAGATTCGACTCGCCTTTAAAGCACATGAAAAGCGGCAAAACGTTGACAATGATGCCCTTGGCCAAAAAGGGCGTATGCGTTTTTTCCTGAATATATTCAGGAAAAAACGCATACGCCCTTTTTGGCCAACCAAGCAAGCCGGAAGGGCAAATCAGCGCTACAAAGAAGTCTCGCTTGCCCTCGGTCAAAAGGGCCATGCTGAACAAAGTGTAAAAACCAGAAAAGCAGGACAGGCCATGGAGACATGGGAGCCTTGCTACGCTGATGGGCGGGATGTAAATTGCCAACAGGCACTCTGGAGAAGAGTACGGTGTGTCCTGAAACAAGTAATAAACACAGCGTAGAGAGCATAGGGCACTTCCACTCATGGGCGTATAAATTGGGAAAACTAAAAATCAACAAGACACAGGCACCCTAAAGTTTACGGCTGCTCGGTTTACAAGAACCTCCACTTCGGTACACCTTCAAAATCCCAGGAAAGAGAAAAATGGATAAAGAAATGGTGGTACTTGGCACAATGGAATATCACTCAGCCATGAAATCAATGTCATAAGGCTAGTTAGCAGCATGATGAGTGGATTTAGGTACGATGATTCTAAGTGAAATAAGTCACACAGAAAAAGACACTTATCCTAAGATATCGCTTATAGAGGGAATGTCAAAATCGCTACACTTGAACTGAATTACGAAACAGAACAGAGGCACACCTTTAGAAGACACACTATGGCTGCTTAACGGGAAAGGTGAGGTGGGGTGATGCATAAAACAAGGGTTTGAAATTAGCTCAGAGACCGCTCCATAAGCCAAATATGTAATAGACAACGCCTACTCCCTGCTCAGTGAACTGGACTCAACACACCCTAGTCACCACACAAGAATATATCTGACTAGTAAGAATCTGAAAACCTATGTATCGATATCTCTCTGCAAGTGAATCAAGAGGGTGTAAAGCGGCATCAACACAGCAGGGAAAAGCAGCCAAACCCCATTCTAAACATACATTACTTTTAAAAACCCACAAAACAAAGACAGTGAAAGAGAGAGAAATTCTTACAAAATCCGTTCAGGGTCTATGATGCAACGTGGATTGACCATATCTAGACCCACAGCTGGATGAGACATAAGGCTGGACACTCTTGGGGCTGAGAGGATTGGTGAGGTTGGGTGAGCAAACGCAGATACTTTAAAGTAACACTGCGGGGAACACACCCCATGGGTCTCAAATCTCCAGGTACAAGGGAATCTTCCTACATCAAAACATGCATGGGAAACCCAGAAGATGGTATGCCATGAGATCGGGAAAGGTTTCTAAAACGCACCTCATTTCTCCTCTCCTTGTGCTCGGGTTCGCCATTCCAGCCGCTTGACTAACCATCTCCCTATTTGGAGAATCAGCACCTTTAACCTCCTGATTGTACAGGTTGCAATTTGTCCTGAGGATGAACGGGAAGACGCGGAACCAACGAGAGACGAGCCCTAGGTGTTGGGACAGGCATAGGTCACTCCATTTTCCCATCAGGAAGAAGAATGAACCACAGGCTCAGCCTGCCCCCCAGAACCAAAATAGGGCCTGAAGCAATCCTGCGCTTTTGCGGCCAGCTCCCAAAAAAGCGAGGAGACAAATGGAGCTCAGGGGCACTGCAATTCACAAACGTGCAGAGTTATAAATGAGAACTCTCGTCCACAAATATATTGAGGGAAGGCAACGAAGAGGATTTCAAAGCAAGGCAGATTTGCAGGAAACAGATTTCAGGAGGTAGATTCGACTCGCCTTTAAAGCACATGAAAAGCGGCAAAACGTTGACAATGATGCCCTTGGCCAAAAAGGGCGTATGCGTTTTTTCCTGAATATATTCAGGAAAAAACGCATACGCCCTTTTTGGCCAACCAAGCAAGCCGGAAGGGCAAATCAGCGCTACAAAGAAGTCTCGCTTGCCCTCGGTCAAAAGGGCCATGCTGAACAAACAGTAAAAACCAGAAAAGCAGGACAGGCCATGGAGACATGGGAGCCTTGCTACGCTGATGGGCGGGATGTAAATTGCCAACAGGCACTCTGGAGAAGAGTACGGTGTGTCCTGAAACAAGTAATAAACACAGCGTAGAGAGCATAGGGCACTTCCACTCAAGGGCGTATAAATTGGGAAAACTAAAAATCAACAAGACACAGGCACCCTAAAGTTTACGGCTGCTCTGTTTCCAAGAACCTCCACTTCGGTACACCTTCAATATCCCAGGAAAGAGAAAAATGGATAAAGAAATGGTGGTACTTGGCACAATGGAATATCACTCAGCCATGAAATCAATGTCATAAGGCTAGTTAGCAGCATGATGTGTCGATTTAGCGAAGATGATTCTAAGTGAAATAAGTCACACAGAAAAAGGCACTTATCCTAAGATATCGCTTAGAGAGGGAATGACAAAATCGCTACACTTGAACTGAATTACGAAACAGAACAGAGGCACACCTTTAGAAGACACACTATGGCTGCTTAACGGGAAAGGTGAGGTGGGGTGATGCATAAAACAAGGGTTTGAAATTAGCTCAGACACCGCTCCATAAGCCAAATATGTAATAGACAAGGCCTACTCCCTGCTCAGTGAACTGGACTCAACACCCCCTAGTCACCGCACAAAAATATATCTGACTAGTATGAATCTGAAAACCTATATATCGATATCTCTCTGCAAGTGAATCAAGAGGGTGTAAAGCAGCATAAACACAGCAGGGAAAAGCAGCCAAACCCCATTCTAAACATACATTACTTTAAAAAACCCACAAAGCAAAGACAGTGAAAGAGAGAGAAATTCTTACAAAATCCGTTCAGGGTCTCTGATGCAACCTGGATTAACCATATCTAGACCCACAGCTGGATGAGACATAAGGCTGGACACTCTTGGGGCTGAGAGTATTGGTGAGGTTGGGTGAGCACATGCAGATACTTTAAAGTAATACCGCGGGGTACCCACCCCATGGGTCTCAAATCTCCAGGTACAAGGGAATCTTCCTACATCAAAACATGCATGGGAAACCCAGAAGATGGTATGCCGTGAGATCGGGAAAGGTTTCTAAAACGCACCTCATTTCTCCTCTCCTTGTGCTCGGGTTCGCCATTCCAGCCGCTTGACTAACCATCTCCCTACTTGGAGAATCAGCACCTTTAACCTACTGTTTCGTCCAGGTTGCAATTTGTCCTGAGGATGAACGGGAAGATGGGGAACCAACGAAAGACTAGCCCTAGGTGTTGGGACAGGCACAGGTCACTCCATTTTCCCATCAGGAAGAAGAATGAACCACAGACTCAGCCTGCCCCCCAGAACCAAAATAGGGCCTGAAGCAATCCTGCGCTTTTGCGGCCAGCTCCCAAAAAAGCGAGGAGACAAATGGAGCTCAGGGGCACTGCAATTCACAAACGTGCAGAGTTATAAATGAGAACTCTCGTCCACAAATATATTGAGGGAAGGCAACGAAGAGGATTTGAAAGCAAGGCAGATTTGCAGGAAACAGATTTCAGGAGGTAGATTCGACTCGCCTTTAAAGCACATGAAAAGCGGCAAAACGTTGACAATAATGCCCTTGGCCAAAAAGGGCGTATGCGTTTTTTCCTGAATATATTCAGGAAAAAACGCATACGCCCTTTTTGGCCAACCAAGCAAGCCGGAAGGGCAAATCAGCGCTACAAAGAAGTCTCGCTTGCCCTCGGTCAAAAGGGCCATGCTGAACAAAGTGTAAAAACCAGAAAAGCAGGACAGGCCATGGAGACATGGGAGCCTTGCTATGCTGATGGGCGGGATGTAAATTGCCAACAGGCACTCTGGAGAAGAGTACGGTGTGTCCTGAAACAAGTAATAAACACAGCGTAGAGAGCATAGGGCACTTCCACTCATGGGCGTATAAATTGGGAAAACTAAAAATCAACAAGACACAGGCACCCTAAAGTTTACGGCTGCTCGGTTTACAAGAACCTCCACTTCGGTACACCTTCAAAATCCCAGGAAAGAGAAAAATGGATAAAGAAATGGTGGTACTTGGCACAATGGAATATCACTCAGCCATGAAATCAATGTCATAAGGCTAGTTAGCAGCATGATGAGTGGATTTAGGTACGATGATTCTAAGTGAAATAAGTCACACAGAAAAAGACACTTATCCTAAGATATCGCTTATAGAGGGAATGTCAAAATCGCTACACTTGAACTGAATTACGAAACAGAACAGAGGCACACCTTTAGAAGACACACTATGGCTGCTTAACGGGAAAGGTGAGGTGGGGTGATGCATAAAACAAGGGTTTGAAATTAGCTCAGAGACCGCTCCATAAGCCAAATATGTAATAGACAAGGCCTACTCCCTGCTCAGTGAACTGGACTCAAAACACCCTAGTCACCACACAAGAATATATCTGACTAGTAAGAATCTGAAAACCTATGTATCGATATCTCTCTGCAAGTGAATCAAGAGGGTGTAAAGCGGCATCAACACAGCAGGGAAAAGCAGCCAAGGCCGATTCTAAACATAAATTACTTTTAAAAACCCACAAAACAAAGACAGTGAAAGAGAGAGAAATTCTTACAAAATCCGTTCAGGGTCTATGATGCAACGTGGATTGACCATATCTAGACCCACAGCTGGATGAGACATAAGGCTGGACACTCTTGGGGCTGAGAGGATTGGTGAGGTTGGGTGAGCAAACGCAGATACTTTAAAGTAACACTGCCGGGAACACACCCCATGGGTCTCAAATCTCCAGGTACAAGGGAATCTTCCTACATCAAAACATGCATGGGAAACCCAGAAGATGGTATGCCATGAGATCGGGAAAGGTTTCTAAAACGCACCTCATTTCTCCTCTCCTTGTGCTCGGGTTCGCCATTCCAGCCGCTTGACTAACCATCTCCCTATTTGGAGAATCAACACCTTTAACCTCCTGATTGTACAGGTTGCAATTTGTCCTGAGGATGAACGGGAAGACGCGGAACCAACGAGAGACGAGCCCTAGGTGTTGGGACAGGCATAGGTCACTCCATTTTCCCATCAGGAAGAAGAATGAACCACAGGCTCAGCCTGCCCCCCAGAACCAAAATAGGGCCTGAAGCAATCCTGCGCTTTTGCGGCCAGCTCCCAAAAAAGCGAGGAGACAAATGGAGCTCAGGGGCACTGCAATTCACAAACGTGCAGAGTTATAAATGAGAACTCTCGTCCACAAATATATTGAGGGAAGGCAACGAAGAGGATTTCAAAGCAAGGCAGATTTGCAGGAAACAGATTTCAGGAGGTAGATTCGACTCGCCTTTAAAGCACATGAAAAGCGGCAAAACGTTGACAATGATGCCCTTGGCCAAAAAGGGCGTATGCGTTGTTTCCTGAATATATTCAGGAAAAAACGCATACGCCCTTTTTGGCCAACCAAGCAAGCCGGAAGGGCAAATCAGCGCTACAAAGAAGTCTTGCTTGCCCTCGGTCAAAAGGGCCATGCTGAACAAAGTGTAAAAACCAGAAAAGCAGGACAGGCCATGGAGACATGGGAGCCTTGCTATGCTGATGGGCGGGATGTAAATTGCCAACAGGCACTCTGGAGAAGAGTATGGTGTGTCCTGAAACATGTAATAAACACAGCGTAGAGAGCATAGTGCACTTCCACTCATGGGCGTATAAATTGGGAAAACTAAAAGTCAACAAATCACAGGCACCCCAAACTTTACGGCTGCTCTGTTGCCAAGAACCTCCGCTTCGGTACACCTTCAATATCCCAGGAAAGAGAAAAATGGATAAAGAAATGGTGGTACTTGGCACAATGGAATATCACTCAGCCATGAAATCAATGTCATAAGGCTAGTTAGCAGCATGATGTGTCGATTTAGCGACGATGATTCTAAGTGAAATAAGTCACACAGAAAAAGGCACTTATCCTAAGATATCGCTTAGAGAGGGAATGTCAAAATCGCTACACTTGAACTGAATTACGAAACAGAACAGAGGCACACCTTTAGAAGACACACTATGGCTGCTTAACGGGAAAGGTGAGGTGGGGTGATGCATAAAACAAGGGTTTGAAATTAGCTCAGACACCGCTCCATAAGCCAAATATGTAATAGACAAGGCCTACTCCCTGCTCAGTGAACTGGACTCAACACCCCCTAGTCACCGCACAAGAATATATCTGACTAGTATGAATCTGAAAACCTATGTATCGATATCTCTCTGCAAGTGAATCAAGAGGGTGTAAAGCAGCATAAACACAGCAGGGAAAAGCAGCCAAACCCCATTCTAAACATACATTACTTTAAAAAACCCACAAAGCAAAGACAGTGAAAGAGAGAGAAATTCTTACAAAATCCGTTCAGGGTCTCTGATGCAACCTGGATTAACCATATCTAGACCCACAGCTGGATGAGACATAAGGCTGGACACTCTTGGGGCTGAGAGGATTGGTGAGGTTGGGTGAGCAAATGCAGATACTTTAAAGTAATACCGCGGGGTACCCACCCCATGGGTCTCAAATCTCCAGGTACAAGGGAATCTTCCTACATCAAAACATGCATGGGAAACCCAGAAGATGGTATGCCGTGAGATCGGGAAAGGTTTCTAAAGCGCACCTCATTTCTCCTCTCCTTTTGCTCGGGTTCGCCATTCCAGCCCCTTGACTAACCATCTCTCTACTTGTAGAATCAGCACCTTTAACCTCCTGTTTCGTTCAGGTTGCAATTTGTCCTGAGGATGAACGGGAAGACGGGGAACCAACGAGAGACTAGCCCTAGGTGTTGGGACAGGCACAGGTCACTCCATTTTCCCATCAGGAAGAAGAATGAACCACAGGCTCAGCCTACCCCCCAGAACCAAAATAGGGCCTGAAGCAATCCTGCGCTTTTGCGGCCAGCTCCCAAAAATGCGAGGAGACAAATGGAGCTCAGGGGCACTGCAATTCACAAACGTGCAGAGTTATAAATGAGAACTCTCGTCCAAAATATATTGAGGGAAGGCAACGAAGAGGATTTGAAAGCAAGGCAGATTTGCAGGAAACAGATTTCAGGAGGTAGATTCGACTCGCCTTTAAAGCACATGAAAAGCGGCAAAACGTTGACAATGATGCCCTTGGCCAAAAAGGGCGTATGCGTTTTTTCCTGAATATATTCAGGAAAAAACGCATACGCCCTTTTTGGCCAACCAAGCAAGCCGGAAGGGCAAATCAGCGCTACAAAGAAGTCTCGCTTGCCCTCGGTCAAAAGGGCCATGCTGAACAAAGTGTAAAAACCAGAAAAGCAGGACAGGCCATGGAGACATGGGAGCCTTGCTACGCTGATGGGCGGGATGTAAATTGCCAACAGGCACTCTGGAGAAGAGTACGGTGTGTCCTGAAACAAGTAATAAACACAGCGTAGAGAGCATAGGGCACTTCCACTCATGGGCGTATAAATTGGGAAAACTAAAAATCAACAAGACACAGGCACCCTAAAGTTTACGGCTGCTCTGTTTCCAAGAACCTCCGCTTCGGTACACCTTCAATATCCCAGGAAAGAGAAAAATGGATAAAGAAATGGTAGTACTTGGCACAATGGAATATCACTCAGCCATGAAATCAATGTCATAAGGCTAGTTAGCAGCATGATGAGTGGATTTAGATACGATGATTCTAAGTGAAATAAGTCACACAGAAAAAGGCACTTATCCTAAGATATCGCTTATAGAGGGAATGTCAAAATCGCTACACTTGAACTGAATTACAAAACAGAACAGAGTCACACCTTTAGAAGACACACTATGGCTGCTTAACGGGAAAGGTGAGGTGGGGTGAGGCATAAAACAAGGGTTTGAAATTAGCTCAGACACCGCTCCATAAGCCAAATATGTAATAGACAAGGCCTACTCCCTGCTCAGTGAACTGGACTCAACACCCCCTAGTCACCGCACAAGAATATATCTGACTAGTATGAATCTGAAAACCTATGTATTGATATCTCTCTGCAAGTGAATCAAGAGGGTGTAAAGCGGCATAAACACAGCAGGGAAAAGCAGCCAAACCCCATTCTAAACATACATTACTTTAAAAAACCCACAAAGCAAAGACAGTGAAAGAGAGAGAAATTCTTACAAAATCCGTTCAGGGTCTCTGATGCAACCTGGATTGACCATATCTAGACCCACAGCTGGATGAGACATAAGGCTGGACACTCTTGGGGCTGAGAGGATTGGTGAGGTTGGGTGAGCAAATGCACATACTTTAAAGTAATACCGCGGGGTACCCACCCCATGGGTCTCAAATCTCCAGGTACAAGGGAATCTTCCTACATCAAAACAGGCATGGGAAACCCAGAAGATGGTATGCCGTGAGATCGGGAAAGGTTTCTAAAGCGCACCTCATTTCTCCTCTCCTTGTGCTCGGGTTCGCCATTCCAGCCGCTTGACTAACCATCTCCCTACTTGGAGAATCAGCACCTTTAACCTCCTGTTTCGTCCAGGTTGCAATTTGTCCTGAGGATGAACGGGAAGACGGGGAACCAACGAGAGACTAGCCCTAGGTGTTGGGACAGGCACAGGTCACTCCATTTTCCCATCAGGAAGAAGAATGAACCACAGGCTCAGCCTGCCCCCCAGAACCAAAATAGGGCCTGAAGCAATCCTGCGCTTTTGCGGCCAGCTCCCAAAAAAGCGAGGAGACAAATGGAGCTCAGGGGCACTGCAATTCACAAACGTGCAGAGTTATAAATGAGAACACTCGTCCACAAATATATTGAGGGAAGGCAACGAAGAGGATTTGAAAGCAAGGCAGATTTGCAGGAAACAGATTTCAGGAGGTAGATTCGACTCGCCTTTAAAGCACATGAAAAGCGGCAAAAGGTTGACAATGATGCCCTTGGCCAAAAAGGGCGTATGCGTTTTTTCCTGAATATATTCAGGAAAAAACGCATACGCCCTTTTTGGCCAACCAAGCAAGCCGGAAGGGCAAATCAGCGCTACAAAGAAGTCTCGCTTGCCCTCGGTCAAAAGGGCCATGCTGAACAAAGTGTAAAAACCAGAAAAGCAGGACAGGCCATGGAGACATGGGAGCCTTACTACGCTGATGGGCGGGATGTAAATTGCCAACAGGCACTCTGGAGATGAGTACGGTGTGTCCTGAAACAAGTAATAAACACAGCGTTGAGAGCATAGGGCACTTCCACTCATGGGCGTATAAATTGGCAAAACTAAAAATCAACAAGACACAGGCACCCCAAACTTTATGGCTGCTCTGTTTCCAAGAACCTCCGCTTCGGTACACCTTCAATATCCCAGGAAAGAGAAAAATGGATAAAGAAATGGTGGTACTTGGCACAATGCAATATCACTCAGCCATGAAATCAATGTCATAAGGCTAGTTAGCAGCATGATGAGTGGATTTAGGTACGATGATTCTAAGTGAAATAAGTCACACAGAAAAAGACACTTATCCTAAGATATCGCTTATAGAGGGAATGTCAAAATCGCTACACTTGAACTGAATTACAAAACAGAACAGAGTCACACCTTTAGAAGACACACTATGGCTGCTTAACGGGAAAGGTGAGGTGGGGTGATGCATAAAACAAGGGTTTGAAATTAGCTCAGAGACCGCTCCATAAGCCAAATATGTAATAGACAAGGCCTACTCCCTGCTCAGTGAACTGGACTCAACACACCCTAGTCACCACACAAGAATATATCTGACTAGTAAGAATCTGAAAACCTATGTATCGATATCTCTCTGCAAGTGAATCAAGAGGGTGTAAAGCGGAATCAACACAGCAGGGAAAAGCAGCCAAGCCCGATTCTAAACATACATTACTTTAAAAAACCCACAAAAGAAAGACAGTGAAAGAGAGAGAAATTCTTACAAAATCCGTTCAGGGTCTCTGATGCAACCTGGATTGACCATATCTAGACCCACAGCTGGATGAGACATAAGGCTGGACACTCTTGGGGCTGAGAGGATTGGTGAGGTTGGGTGAGCAAATGCAGATACTTTAAAGTAATACCGCGGGGTACCCACCCCATGGGTCTCAAATCTCCAGGTACAAGGGCATCTTCCTACATCAAAACATGCATGGGAAACCCAGAAGATGGTATGCCATGAGATCGGGAAAGGTTTCTAAAATGCACCTCATTTCTCCTCTCCTTGTGCTCGGGTTCACCATTCCAGCTGCTTGACTAACCATCTCCCTACTTGGAGAATCAGCACCTTTAACCTCCTGATTGTACAGGTTGCAATTTGTCCTGAGGATGAACGGGAAGACGCGGAACCAAGGAGAGACGAGCCCTAGGTGTTGGGACAGGCATAGGTCACTCCATTTTCCCATCAGGAAGAAGAATGAACCACAGGCTCAGCCTGCCCCCCAGAATCAAAATAGGGCCTGAAGCAATCCTGCGCTTTTGCGGCCAGCTCCCAAAAAAGCGAGGAGACAAATGGAGCTCAGGGGCACTGCAATTCACAAACGTGCAGAGTTATAAATGAGAACTCTCGTCCACAAATATATTGAGGGAAGGCAACAAAGAGGATTTGAAAGCAAGGCAGATTTGCAGGAAACAGATTTCAGGGGGTAGATTCGACTCGCCTATAAAGCACATGAAAAGCGGCAAAACGTTGACAATGATGCCCTTGGCCAAAAAGGGCGTATGCGTTTTTCCTTGAATATATTCAGGAAAAAAAGCATACGCCCTTTTTGGCCAACCAAGCAAGCCGGAAGGGCAAATCAGCGCTACAAAGAAGTCTCGCTTGCCCTCGGTCAAAAGGGCCATGCTGAACAAAGTGGAAAAACCAGAAAAGCAGGACAGGCCATGGAGACATGGGAGCCTTGCTATGCTGATGGGCGGGATGTAAATTGCCAACAGGCACTCTGGAGATGAGTACGGTGTGTCCTGAAACAAGTAATAAACACAGCGTTGAGAGCATAGGGCACTTCCACTCATGGGCGTATAAATTGGCAAAACTAAAAATCAACAAGACACAGGCACCCCTAACTTTATGGCTGCTCTGTTTCCAAGAAACTCCGCTTCGGTACACCTTCAATATCCCAGGAAAGAGAAAAATGGATAAAGAAATGGTGATACTTGGCACAATGCAATATCACTCAGCCATGAAATCAATGTCATAAGGCTAGTTAGCAGCATGATGAGTGGATTTAGGTACGATGATTCTAAGTGAAATAAGTCACACAGAAAAAGGCACTTATCCTAAGATATCGCTTATAGAGGGAAGGTCAAAATCGCTACACTTGAACTGAATTCCAAAACAGAACAGAGGCACACCTTTAGAAGACACACTATGGCTGCTTAACCGGAAAGGTGAGGTGGGGTGATGCATAAAACAAGGGTTTGAAATTAGCTCAGACACCGCTCCATAAGCCAAATATGTAATAGACAATGCCTACTCCCTGCTCAGTGAACTGGACTCAACACCCCCTAGTCACCGCACAAGAATATATCTGACTAGTATGAATCTGAAAACCTATGTATCGATATCTCTCTGCAAGTGAATCAAGAGGGTGTAAAGCGGCATAAACACAGCAGGGAAAAGCAGCCAAACCCCATTCTAAACATACATTACTTTAAAAAACCCACAAAGCAAAGACAGTGAAAGAGAGAGAAATTCTTACAAAATCCGTTCAGGGTCTCTGATGCAACCTGGATTGACCATATCTAGACCCACAGCTGGATGAGACATAAGGCTGGACACTCTTGGGGCTGAGAGGATTGGTGAGGTTGGGTGAGCAAATGCAGATACTTTAAAGTAATACCGTGGGGTACCCACCCCATGGGTCTCAAATCTCCAGGTACAAGGGCATCTTCCTACATCAAAACATGCATGGGAAACCCAGAAGATGGTATGCCGTGAGATCGGGAAAGGTTTCTAAAACGCACCTCATTTCTCCTCTCCTTGTGCTCGGGTTCGCCTTTCCAGCCGCTTGACTAACCATCTCCCTACTTGGAGAATCAGCACCTTTAACCTCCTGATTGTACAGGTTGCAATTTGTCCTGAGGATGAACGGGAAGACGCGGAACCAACGAGAGACGAGCCCTAGGTGTTGGGACAGGCATAGGTCACTCCATTTTCCCATCAGGAAGAAGAATGAACCACAGGCTCAGCCTGCCCCCCAGAACCAAAATAGGGCCTGAAGCAATCCTGCGCTTTTGCGGCCAGCTCCCAAAAAAGCGAGGAGACAAATGGAGCTCAGGGGCACTGCAATTCACAAACGTGCAGAGTTATAAATGAGAACTCTCGTCCACAAATATATTGAGGGAAGGCAACGAAGAGGATTTGAAAGCAAGGCGGATTTGCAGGAAACAGATTTCAGGAGGTAGATTCGACTCGCCTTTAAAGCACATGAAAAGCGGCAAAAGGTTGACAATGATGCCCTTGGCCAAAAAGGGCGTATGCGTTTTTTCCTGAATATATTCAGGAAAAAACGCATACGCCCTTTTTGGCCAACCAAGCAAGCCGGAAGGGCAAATTAGCGCTACAAAGAAGTCTCGCTTGCCCTCGGTCAAAAGGGCCATGCTGAACAAAGTGTAAAAACCAGAAAAGCAGGACAGGCCATGGAGACATGGGAGCCTTGCTACGCTAATGGGCGGGATGTAAATTGCCAACAGGCACTCTGGCGATGAGTACGGTGTGTCCTGAAACAAGTAATAAACACAGTGTTGAGAGCATATGGCACTTCCACTCATGGGCGTATAAATTGGGAAAACTAAAAATCAACAGGACACAGGCACCCCAAACTTTACGGCTGCTCTGTTTCCAAGAACCTCCGCTTCGGTACACCTTCAATATCCCAGGAAAGAGAAAATTGGATAAAGAAATGGTGGTACTTGGCACAATGGAATATCACTCAGCCATGAAATCAATGTCATAAGGCTAGTTAGCAGCATGATGAGTGGATTTAGGTACGTTGATTCTAAGTGAAATAAGTCACACAGAAAAAGGCACTTATCCTAAGATATCGCTTATAGAGGAATGTCAAAATCGCTACACTTGAACTGAATTACAAAACAGAACAGAGGCACACCTTTAGAAGACACACTATGGCTGCTTAACCGGAAAGGTGAGGTGGGGTGATGCATAAAACAAGCGTTTGAAATTAGCTCAGAGACCGCTCCATAAGCCAAATATGTAATAGACAAGGCCTACTCCCTGCTCAGTGAACTGGACTCAACACACCCTAGTCACCACACAAGAATATATCTGACTAGTAAGAATCTGAAAACCTATGTGTCAATATCTCTCTGCAAGTGAATCAAGAGGGTGTAAAGCGGCATCAACACAGCAGGGAAAAGCAGCCAAGCCCGATTCTAAACATAAATTACTTTAAAAAACCCACAAAACAAAGACAGTGAAAGAGAGAGAAATTCTTACAAAATCCGTTCAGGGTCTCTGATGCAACCTGGATTGACCATATCTAGACCCACAGCTGGATGAGACATAAGGCTGGACACTCTTGGGGCTGAGAGGATTGGTGAGGTTGGGTGAGCAAACGCAGATACTTTAAAGTAACACTGCGGAGAACACACCCCATGGGTCTCAAATCTCCAGGTACAAGGGAATCTTCCTACATCAAAACATGCATGGGAAACCCAGAAGATGGTATGCCATGAGATCGGGAAAGTTTTCTAAAACGCACCTCATTTCTCCTCTCCTTGTGCTCGGGTTCGCCATTCCAGCCGCTTGACTAACCATCTCCCTACTTGGAGAATCAGCACCTTTAACCTCCTGATTGTACAGGTTGCAATTTGTCCTGAGGATGAACGGGAAGACGCGGAACCAACGAGAGACGAGCCCTAGGTGTTGGGACAGGCATAGGTCACTCCATTTTCCCATCAGGAAGAAGAATGAACCACAGGCTCAGCCTGCCCCCCAGAACCAAAATACAGCCTGAAGCAATTCTGCGCTTTTGCGGCCAGCTCCCAAAAAAGCGAGGAGACAAATGGAGCTCAGGGGCACTGCAATTCACAAACGTGCAGAGTTATAAATGAGAACTCTCGTCCACAAATATATTGAGGCAAGGCAACGAAGAGGATTTGAAACCAAGGCAGATTTGCAGGAATCTGATTTCAGGAGGTAGATTCGACTCGCCTTTAAAGCACATGAAAAGCGGCAAAACGTTGACAATGATGCCCTTGGCCAAAAAGGGCGTATGCGTTTTTTCCTGAATATATTCAGGAAAAAACGCATACGCCCTTTTTGGCCAACCAAGCAAGCCAGAAGGGCAAATCAGCACGACAAAGAAGTCTCGCTTACCCTCGGTCAAAAGGGCCATGCTGAAAAAAGTGTAAAAACCAGAAAAGCAGGACAGGCCATGGAGACATGGGAGCCTTGCAACGCTGATGGGCGGGATGTAAATTGCCAACAGGCACTCTGGAGAAGTGTACGGTGTGTCCTGAAACATGTAATAAACACAGCTTAGAGAGCATAGGCACTTCCACTCATGGGCGTATAAATTGGGAAAACTAAAAATCAACAAGACATAGGCACCCCAAACTTTATGGCTGCTCTGTTTCCAAGAACCTCCACTTCGGTACACCTTCAATATCCCAGGAAAGAGAAAAATGGATAAAGAAATGGTGGTACTTGGCACAATGGAATATCACTCAGCCATGAAATCAATGTCATAATGTTAGTTAGAAGCATGATGAGTGGATTTAGCGACGATGATTCTAAGTGAAATAAGTCACACAGAAAAAGACACTTATCCTAAGATATCGCTTATAGAGGGAATGTCAACATCGCTACACTTGAACTGAATTACAAAACAGAACAGAGTCACACCTTTAGAAGACACACTATGGCTGCTTAACGGGAAAGGTGAGGTGGGGTGATGTATAAACAAGGGTTTGAAATTAGCTCAGAGACAGCTCCATAAGCCACATATGTAATAGACAAGGCCTACTCCCTGCTCAGTGAACTGGACTCAACATCCCCTAGGCACCGCACAAGAATATATCTGACTAGTAAGAATCTGAAAACCTATGTATCGATATCTCTCTGCAAGTGAATCAAGAGGGTGTAAAGCGGCATAAACACAGCAGGGGAAAGCAGCCAAGCCCCATTCTAAACATAAATTACTTTGAAAAACCCACAAAACAAAGACAGTGAAAGAGAGAGAAATTCTTACAAAATCCGTTCAGGGTCTCTGATGCAACCTGGATTGACCATATCTAGACCCACAGCTGGATGAGACAGAAGGCTGGACACTCTTGGGGCTGAGAGGATTGGTGAGGTTGGGTGAGCAAACGCAGATACTTTAAATTAACACCGCGGGGTACCCACCCCATGGGTCTCAAATCTCCAGGTACAAGGGCATCTTCCTACATCAAAACATGCCTGGGAAACCCAGAAGATGGTATGCCATGAGATCGGGAAAGGTTTCTAAAACGCACCTCATTTCTCCTCTCCTTGTGCTCGGGTTCACCACTCCAGCTGCTTGACTAACCATCTCCCTACTTGGAGAATCAGCACCTTTAACCTCCTGATTGTACAGGTTGCAATTTGTCCTGAGGATGAACGGGAAGACGCGGAACCAACGAGAGACGAGCCCTAGGTGTTGGGACAGGCACAGGTCACTCCATTTTCCCATCAGGAAGAACAATGAACCACAGGCTCAGCCTGCCCCCCAGAACCAAAATAGGGCCTGAAGCAATCCTGCGCTTTTGCGGCCAGCTCCCAAAAAAGCGAGGAGACAAATGGAGCTCAGGGGCACTGCAATTCACAAACGTGCAGAGTTATAAATGAGAACTCTCGTCCACAAATATATTGAGGGAAGGCAACGAAGAGGATTTGAAAGCAAGGCAGATTTGCAGGAAACAGATTTCAGGAGGTAGATTCGACTCGCCTTTAAAGCACATGAAAAGCTGCAAAACGTTGACAATGATGCCCTTGGCCAAAAAGGGCGTATGCGTTTTTTCCTGAATATATTCAGGAAAAAACGCATACGCCCTTTTTGGCCAACTAAGCAAGCCGGAAGGGCAAATCAGCGCTACAAAGCAGTCTCGCTTGCCCTCGGTCAAAAGGGCCATGCTCAACAAAGTGTAAAAACCAGAAAAGCAGGACAGGCCATGGAGACATGGGAGCCTTGCTACGCTGATGGGCGGGATGTAAATTGCCAACAGGCACTCTGGAGAAGAGTACGGTGTGTCCTGAAACAAGTAATAAACACAGCGTAGACAGCATAGGGCACTTCCACTCATGGGCGTATAAATTGGGAAAAGTAAAAATCAACAAGACACAGGCACCCTAAAGTTTACGGCTGCTCTGTTTCCAAGAACCTCCGCTTCGGTACACCTTCAATATCCCAGGAAAGAGAAAAATGGATAAAGAAATGGTGGTACTTGGCACAATGGAATATCACTCAGCCATGAAATCAATGTCATAAGGCTAGTTAGCAGCATGATGAGTGGATTTAGGTCCGATGATTCTAAGTGAAATAAGTCACACAGAAAAAGACACTTATCCTAAGATATCGCTTAGAGAGGGAATGTCAAAATCGCTACACTTGAACTGAATTACAAAACAGAACAGAGTCACACCTTTAGAAGACACACTATGGCTGCTTAACGGGAAAGGTGAGGTGGGGTGATGCATAAAACAAGGGTTTGAAATTAGCTCAGACACCGCTCCATAAGCCAAATATGTAATAGACAAGGCCTACTCCCTGCTCAGTGAACTGGACTCAACACCCCCTAGTCACCGCACAGGAATATATCTGACTAGTATGAATCTGAAAACCTATGTATCGATATCTCTCTGCAAGTGAATCAAGAGGGTGTAAAGCGGCATAAACACAGCAGGGAAAAGCAGCCAAACCCCATTCTAAACATACATTACTTTAAAAAACCCACAAAAGAAAGACAGTGAAAGAGAGAGAAATTCTTACAAAATCCGTTCAGGGTCTCTGATGCAACCTGGATTGACCATATCTAGACCCACAGCTGGATGAGACATAAGGCTGGACACTCTTGGGGCTGAGAGGATTGGTGAGGTTGGATGAGCAAATGCAGATACTTTAAAGTAATACCGCGGGGTACCCACCCCATGGGTCTCAAATCTCCAGGTACAAGGGAATCTTCCTACATCAAAACATGCATGGGAAACCCAGAAGATGGTATGCCATGAGATCGGGAAAGGTTTCTAAAACGCACCTCATTTCTCCTCTCCTTGTGCTCGGGTTCGCCATTCCAGCCGCTTGACTAACCATCTCCCTACTTGGAGAATCAGCACCTTTAACCTCCTGTTTCGTCCAGGTTGCAATTTGTCCTGAGGATGAACGGGAAGACGGGGAACCAACGAGAGACTAGCCCTAGGTGTTGGGACAGGCACAGGTCACTCCATTTTCCCATCAGGAAGAAGAATGAACCACAGGCTCAGCCTGCCCCCCAGAACCAAAATAGGGCCTGAAGCAATCCTGCGCTTTTGCGGCCAGCTCCCAAAAAAGCGAGGAGACAAATGGAGCTCAGGGGCACTGCAATTCACAAACGTGCAGAGTTATAAATGAGAACTCTCGTCCACAAATATATTGAGGGAAGGCAACGAAGAGGATTTGAAAGCAAGGCGGATTTGCAGGAAACAGATTTCAGGAGGTAGATTCGACTCGCCTTTAAAGCACATGAAAAGCGGCAAAAGGTTGACAATGATGCCCTTGGCCAAAAAGGGCGTATGCGTTTTTTCCTGAATATATTCAGGAAAAAACGCATACGCCCTTTTTGGCCAACCAAGCAAGCCGGAAGGGCAAATCAGCGCTACAAAGAAGTCTCGCTTGCCCTCGGTCAAAAGGGCCATGCTGAACAAAGTGTAAAAACCAGAAAAGCAGGACAGGCCATGGAGACATGGGAGCCTTGCTACGCTAATGGGCGGGATGTAAATTGCCAACAGGCACTCTGGAGATGAGTACGGTGTATCCTGAAACAAGTAATAAACACAGCGTTGAGAGCATAGGGCACTTCCACTCATGGGCGTATAAATTGGGAAAACTAAAAATCAACAAGACACAGGCACCCCAAACTTTACGGCTGCTCTGTTTCCAAGAACCTCCGCTTCGGTACACCTTCAATATCCCAGGAAAGAAAAAAATGGATAAAGAAATGGTGGTACTTGGCACAATGCAATATCACTCAGCCATGAAATCAATGTCATAAGGCTAGTTAGCAGCATGATGAGTGGATTTAGGTACGATGATTCTAAGTGAAATAATTCACACAGAAAAAGGCACTTATCCTAAGATATCGCTTATAGAGGGAATGTCAAAATCGCTACACTTGAACTGAATTACAAAACAGAACAGTGTCACACCTTTAGAAGACACACTATGGCTGCTTAACGGGAAAGGTGAGGTGGGGTGATGCATAAAACAAGGTTTTGAAATTAGCTCAGAGACCGCTCCATAAGCCAAATATGTAATAGACAAGGCCTACTCCCTGCTCAGTGAACTGGACTCAACACCCCCTAGTCACCGCACAAGAATATATCTGACTAGTATGAATCTGAAAACCTATGTATTGATATCTCTCTGCAAGTGAATCAAGAGGGTGTAAAGCGGCATAAACACAGCAGGGAAAAGCAGCCAAACCCCATTCTTAACATACATTACTTTAAAATACCCACAAAACAAAGACAGTGAAAGAGAGAGAAATTCTTACAAAATCCGTTCAGGGTCTCTGATGCAACCTGGATTGACCATATCTAGACCCACAGCTGGATGAGACATAAGGCTGGACACTCTTGGGGCTGAGAGGATTGGTGAGGTTGGGTGAGCAAATGCAGATACTTTAAAGTAATACCCCGGGGTACCCACCCCATGGGTCTCAAATCTCCAGGTACAAGGGAATCTTCCTACATCAAAACATGCATGGGAAACCCAGAAGATGGTATGCCATGAGATCGGGAAAGGTTTCTAAAACGAACCTCATTTCTCCTCTCCTTGTGCTCGGGTTCGCCATTCCAGTCGCTTGACTAACCATCTCCCTACTTGGAGAATCAGCACCTTTAACCTACTGTTTCGTCCAGGTTGCAATTTGTCCTGAGGATGAACGGGAAGACGGGGAACCAACGAGAGACTAGCCCTAGGTGTTGGGACAGGCACAGGTCACTCCATTTTCCCATCAGGAAGAAGAATGAACCACAGGCTCAGCCTGCACCCCAGAACCAAAATAGGGCCTGAAGCAATCCTGCGCTTTTGCGGCCAGCTCCCAAAAAAGCGAGGAGACAAATGGAGCTCAGGGGCACTGCAATTCACAAACGTGCAGAGTTATAAATGAGAACTCTCGTCCACAAATATATTGAGGGAAGGCAACGAAGAGGATTTTAAAGCAAGGCAGATTTGCAGGAAACAGATTTCAGGAGGTAGATTCGACTCGCCTTTAAAGCACATGAAAAGCGGCAAAACGTTGACAATGATGCCCTTGGCCAAAAAGGGCGTATGCGTTTTTTCCTGAATATATTCAGGAAAAAACGCATACGCCCTTTTTGGCCAACTAAGCAAGCCGGAAGGGCAAATCAGCGCTACAAAGCAGTCTCGCTTGCCCTCGGTCAAAAGGGCCATGCTCAACAAAGTGTAAAAACCAGAAAAGCAGGACAGGCCATGGAGACATGGGAGCCTTGCTACGCTGATGGGCGGGATGTAAATTGCCAACAGGCACTCTGGAGAAGAGTACGGTGTGTCCTGAAACAAGTAATAAACACAGCGTAGACAGCATAGGGCACTTCCACTCATGGGCGTATAAATTGGGAAAAGTAAAAATCAACAAGACACAGGCACCCTAAAGTTTACGGCTGCTCTGTTTCCAAGAACCTCCGCTTCGGTACACCTTCAATATCCCAGGAAAGAGAAAAATGGATAAAGAAATGGTGGTACTTGGCACAATGGAATATCACTCAGCCATGAAATCAATGTCATAAGGCTAGTTAGCAGCATGATGAGTGGATTTAGGTCCGATGATTCTAAGTGAAATAAGTCACACAGAAAAAGACACTTATCCTAAGATATCGCTTAGAGAGGGAATGTCAAAATCGCTACACTTGAACTGAATTACAAAAGAGAACAGAGTCACACCTTTAGAAGACACACTATGGCTGCTTAACGGGAAAGGTGAGGTGGGGTGATGCATAAAACAAGGGTTTGAAATTAGCTCAGACACCGCTCCATAAGCCAAATATGTAATAGACAAGGCCTACTCCCTGCTCAGTGAACTGGACTCAACACCCCCTAGTCACCGCACAGGAATATATCTGACTAGTATGAATCTGAAAACCTATGTATCGATATCTCTCTGCAAGTGAATCAAGAGGGTGTAAAGCGGCATAAACACAGCAGGGAAAAGCAGCCAAACCCCATTCTAAACATACATTACTTTAAAAAACCCACAAAAGAAAGACAGTGAAAGAGAGAGAAATTCTTACAAAATCCGTTCAGGGTCTCTGATGCAACCTGGATTGACCATATCTAGACCCACAGCTGGATGAGACATAAGGCTGGACACTCTTGGGGCTGAGAGGATTGGTGAGGTTGGATGAGCAAATGCAGATACTTTAAAGTAATACCGCGGGGTACCCACCCCATGGGTCTCAAATCTCCAGGTACAAGGGAATCTTCCTACATCAAAACATGCATGGGAAACCCAGAAGATGGTATGCCATGAGATCGGGAAAGGTTTCTAAAACGCACCTCATTTCTCCTCTCCTTGTGCTCGGGTTCGCCATTCCAGCCGCTTGACTAACCATCTCCCTACTTGGAGAATCAGCACCTTTAACCTCCTGTTTCGTCCAGGTTGCAATTTGTCCTGAGGATGAACGGGAAGACGGGGAACCAACGAGAGACTAGCCCTAGGTGTTGGGACAGGCACAGGTCACTCCATTTTCCCATCAGGAAGAAGAATGAACCACAGGCTCAGCCTGCCCCCCAGAACCAAAATAGGGCCTGAAGCAATCCTGCGCTTTTGCGGCCAGCTCCCAAAAAAGCGAGGAGACAAATGGAGCTCAGGGGCACTGCAATTCACAAACGTGCAGAGTTATAAATGAGAACTCTCGTCCACAAATATATTGAGGGAAGGCAACGAAGAGGATTTGAAAGCAAGGCGGATTTGCAGGAAACAGATTTCAGGAGGTAGATTCGACTCGCCTTTAAAGCACATGAAAAGCGGCAAAAGGTTGACAATGATGCCCTTGGCCAAAAAGGGCGTATGCGTTTTTTCCTGAATATATTCAGGAAAAAACGCATACGCCCTTTTTGGCCAACCAAGCAAGCCGGAAGGGCAAATCAGCGCTACAAAGAAGTCTCGCTTGCCCTCGGTCAAAAGGGCCATGCTGAACAAAGTGTAAAAACCAGAAAAGCAGGACAGGCCATGGAGACATGGGAGCCTTGCTACGCTAATGGGCGGGATGTAAATTGCCAACAGGCACTCTGGAGATGAGTACGGTGTATCCTGAAACAAGTAATAAACACAGCGTTGAGAGGATAGGGCACTTCCACTCATGGGCGTATAAATTAGGAAAACTAAAAATCAACAAGACACAGGCACCCCAAACTTTACGGCTGCTCTGTTTCCAAGAACCTCCGCTTCGGTACACCTTCAATATCCCAGGAAAGAAAAAAATGGATAAAGAAATGGTGGTACTTGGCACAATGCAATATCACTCAGCCATGAAATCAATGTCATAAGGCTAGTTAGCAGCATGATGAGTGGATTTAGGTACGATGATTCTAAGTGAAATAAGTCACACAGAAAAAGGCACTTATCCTAAGATATCGCTTATAGAGGGAATGTCAAAATCGCTACACTTGAACTGAATTACAAAACAGAACAGTGTCACACCTTTAGAAGACACACTATGGCTGCTTAACGGGAAAGGTGAGGTGGGGTGATGCATAAAACAAGGTTTTGAAATTAGCTCAGAGACCGCTCCATAAGCCAAATATGTAATAGACAAGGCCTACTCCCTGCTCAGTGAACTGGACTCAACACCCCCTAGTCACCGCACAAGAATATATCTGACTAGTATGAATCTGAAAACCTATGTATTGATATCTCTCTGCAAGTGAATCAAGAGGGTGTAAAGCGGCATAAACACAGCAGGGAAAAGCAGCCAAACCTCATTCTTAACATACATTACTTTAAAATACCCACAAAACAAAGACAGTGAAAGAGAGAGAAATTCTTACAAAATCCGTTCAGGGTCTCTGATGCAACCTGGATTGACCATATCTAGACCCACAGCTGGATGAGACATAAGGCTGGACACTCTTGGGGCTGAGAGGATTGGTGAGGTTGGGTGAGCAAATGCAGATACTTTAAAGTAATACCGCGGGGTACCCACCCCATGGGTCTCAAATCTCCAGGTACAAGGGAATCTTCCTACATCAAAACATGCATGGGAAACCCAGAAGATGGTATGCCATGAGATCGGGAAAGGTTTCTAAAACGAACCTCATTTCTCCTCTCCTTGTGCTCGGGTTCGCCATTCCAGTCGCTTGACTAACCATCTCCCTACTTGGAGAATCAGCACCTTTAACCTACTGTTTCGTCCAGGTTGCAATTTGTCCTGAGGATGAACGGGAAGACGGGGAACCAACGAGAGACTAGCCCTAGGTGTTGGGACAGGCACAGGTCACTCCATTTTCCCATCAGGAAGAAGAATGAACCACAGGCTCAGCCTGCACCCCAGAACCAAAATAGGGCCTGAAGCAATCCTGCGCTTTTGCGGCCAGCTCCCAAAAAAGCGAGGAGACAAATGGAGCTCAGGGGCACTGCAATTCACAAACGTGCAGAGTTATAAATGAGAACTCTCGTCCACAAATATATTGAGGGAAGGCAACGAAGAGGATTTTAAAGCAAGGCAGATTTGCAGGAAACAGATTTCAGGAGGTAGATTCGACTCGCCTTTAAAGCACATGAAAAGCTGCAAAACGTTGACAATGATGCCCTTGGCCAAAAAGGGCGTATGCGTTTTTTCCTGAATATATTCAGGAAAAAACGCATACGCCCTTTTCGGCCAACTAAGCAAGCCGGAAGGGCAAATCAGCGCTACAAAGCAGTCTCGCTTGCCCTCGGTCAAAAGGGCCATGCTCAACAAAGTGTAAAAACCAGAAAAGCAGGACAGGCCATGGAGACATGGGAGCCTTGCTACGCTGATGGGCGGGATGTAAATTGCCAACAGGCACTCTGGAGAAGAGTACGGTGTGTCCTGAAACAAGTAATAAACACAGCGTTGAGAGCACAGGGCACTTCCACTCATGGGTGTATAAATTGGGAAAACTAAAAATCAACAAGACACAGGCACCCTAAAGTTTACGGCTGCTCTGTTTCCAAGAACCTCCGCTTCGGTACACCTTCAATATCCCAGGAAAGAGAAAAATGGATAAAGAAATGGTGGTACTTGGAACAATGGAATATCACTCAGCCATGAAATCAATGTCATAAGGCTAGTTAGCAGCATGATGAGTGGATTTAGGTACGATGATTCTAAGTGAAATAAGTCACACAGAAAAAGACACTTATCCTAAGATATCGCTTAGAGAGGGAATGTCAAAATCGCTACACTTGAACTGAATTACAAAACAGAACAGAGTCACACCTTTAGAAGACACACTATGGCTGCTTAACGGGAAAGGTGAGGTGGGGTGATGCATAAAACAAGGGTTTGAAATTAGCTCAGACACCGCTCCATAAGCCAAATATGTAATAGACAAGGCCTACTCCCTGCTCAGTGAACTGGACTCAACACACCCTAGTCACCGCACAGGAATATATCTGACTAGTATGAATCTGAAAACCTATGTATCGATATCTCTCTGCAAGTGAATCAAGAGGGTGTAAAGCGGCATAAACACAGCAGGGAAAAGCAGCCAAACCCCATTCTAAACATACATTACTTTAAAAAACCCACAAAAGAAAGACAGTGAAAGAGAGAGAAATTCTTACAAAATCCGTTCAGGGTCTCTGATGCAACCTGGATTGACCATATCTAGACCCACAGCTGGATGAGACATAAGGCTGGACACTCTTGGGGCTGAGAGGATTGGTGAGGTTGGATGAGCAAATGCAGATACTTTAAAGTAATACCGCGGGGTACCCACCCCATGGGTCTCAAATCTCCAGGTACAAGGGAATCTTCCTACATCAAAACATGCATGGGAAACCCAGAAGATGGTATGCCATGAGATCGGGAAAGGTTTCTAAAACGCACCTCATTTCTCCTCTCCTTGTGCTCGGGTTCGCCATTCCAGCCGCTTGACTAACCATCTCCCTACTTGGAGAATCAGCACCTTTAACCTCCTGTTTCGTCCAGGTTGCAATTTGTCCTGAGGATGAACGGGAAGACGGGGAACCAACGAGAGACTAGCCCTAGGTGTTGGGACAGGCACAGGTCACTCCATTTTCCCATCAGGAAGAAGAATGAACCACAGGCTCAGCCTGCCCCCCAGAACCAAAATAGGGCCTGAAGCAATCCTGCGCTTTTGCGGCCAGCTCCCAAAAAAGCGAGGAGACAAATGGAGCTCAGGGACACTGCAATTCACAAACGTGCAGAGTTATAAATGAGAACTCTCGTCCACAAATATATTGAGGGAAGGCAACGAAGAGGATTTGAAAGCAAGGCGGATTTGCAGGAAACAGATTTCAGGAGGTAGATTCGACTCGCCTTTAAAGCACATGAAAAGCGGCAAAAGGTTGACAATGATGCCCTTGGCCAAAAAGGGCGTATGCGTTTTTTCCTGAATATATTCAGGAAAAAACGCATACGCCCTTTTTGGCCAACCAAGCAAGCCGGAAGGGCAAATCAGCGCTACAAAGAAGTCTCGCTTGCCCTCGGTCAAAAGGGCCATGCTGAACAAAGTGTAAAAACCAGAAAAGCAGGACAGGCCATGGAGACATGGGAGCCTTGCTACGCTGATGGGCGGGATGTAAATTGCCAACAGGCACTCTGGAGATGAGTACGGTGTATCTTGAAACAAGTAATAAACACAGCGTTGAGAGCATAGGGCACTTCCACTCATGGGCGTATAAATTGGGAAAACTAAAAATCAACAAGACACAGGCACCCCAAACTTTACGGCTGCTCTGTTTCCAAGAACCTCCGCTTCGGTACACCTTCAATATCCCAGGAAAGAAAAAAATGAATAAAGAAATGGTGGTACTTGGCACAATGCAATATCACTCAGCCATGAAATCAATGTCATAAGGCTACTTAGCAGCATGATGAGTGGATTTAGGTACGATGATTCTAAGTGAAATAAGTCACACAGAAAAAGGCACTTATCCTAAGATATCGCTTATAGAGGGAATGTCAAAATCGCTACACTTGAACTGAATTACAAAACAGAACAGTGTCACACCTTTAGAAGACACACTATGGCTGCTTAACGGGAAAGGTGAGGTGGGGTGATGCATAAAACAAGGGTTTGAAATTAGCTCAGAGACCGCTCCATAAGCCAAATATGTAATAGACAAGGCCTACTCCCTGCTCAGTGAACTGGACTCAACACCCCCTAGTCACCGCACAAGAATATATCTGACTAGTATGAATCTGAAAACCTATGTATTGATATCTCTCTGCAAGTGAATCAAGAGGGTGTAAAGCGGCATAAACACAGCAGGGAAAAGCAGCCAAACCCCATTCTTAACATACATTACTTTAAAATACCCACAAAACAAAGACAGTGAAAGAGAGAGAAATTCTTACAAAATCCGTTCAGGGTCTCTGATGCAACCTGGATTGACCATATCTAGACCCACAGCTGGATGAGACATAAGGCTGGACACTCTTGGGGCTGAGAGGATTGGTGAGGTTGGGTGAGCAAATGCAGATACTTTAAAGTAATACCGCGGGGTACCCACCCCATGGGTCTCAAATCTCCAGGTACAAGGGAATCTTCCTACATCAAAACATGCATGGGAAACCCAGAAGATGGTATGCCATGAGATCGGGAAAGGTTTCTAAAACGAACCTCATTTCTCCTCTCCTTGTGCTCGGGTTCGCCATTCCAGTCGCTTGACTAACCATCTCCCTACTTGGAGAATCAGCACCTTTAACCTACTGTTTCGTCCAGGTTGCAATTTGTCCTGAGGATGAACGGGAAGACGGGGAACCAACGAGAGACTAGCCCTAGGTGTTGGGACAGGCACAGGTCACTCCATTTTCCCATCAGGAAGAAGAATGAACCACAGGCTCAGCCTGCACCCCAGAACCAAAATAGGGCCTGAAGCAATCCTGCGCTTTTGCGGCCAGCTCCCAAAAAAGCGAGGAGACAAATGGAGCTCAGGGGCACTGCAATTCACAAACGTGCAGAGTTATAAATGAGAACTCTCGTCCACAAATATATTGAGGGAAGGCAACGAAGAGGATTTGAAAGCAAGGCAGATTTGCAGGAAACAGATTTCAGGAGGTAGATTCGACTCGCCTTTAAAGCACATGAAAAGCGGCAAAACGTTGACAATGATGCCCTTGGCCAAAAAGGGCGTATGCGTTTTTTCCTGAATATATTCAGGAAAAAACGCATACGCCCTTTTTGGCCAACCAAGCAAGCCGGAAGGGCAAATCAGCGCTACAAAGAAGTCTCGCTTGCCCTCGGTCAAAAGGGCCATGCTGAACAAAGTGTAAAAACCAGAAAAGCAGGACAGGCCATGGAGACATGGGAGCCTTGCTACGCTAATGGGCGGGATGTAAATTGCCAACAGGCACTCTGGAGATGAGTACGGTGTGTCCTGAAACAAGTAATAAACACAGCGTTGAGAGCATAGGGCACTTCCACTCATGGGCGTATAAATTGGGAAAACTAAAAATCAACAAGACACAGGCACCCCAAACTTTACGGCTGCTCTGTTTCCAAGAACCTCCGCTTCGGTACACCTTCAATATCCCAGGAAAGAGAAAAATGGATAAAGAAATGGTGGTACTTGGCACAATGCAATATCACTCAGCCATGAAATCAATGTCATAAGGCTAGTTAGCAGCATGATGAGTGGATTTAGGTACGATGATTCTAAGTGAAATAAGTCACACAGAAAAAGACACTTATCCTAAGATATCGCTTATAGAGGGAATGTCAAAATCGCTACACTTGAACTGAATTACAAAACAGAACAGAGTCACACCTTTAGAAGACACACTATGGCTGCTTAACGGGAAAGGTGAGGTGGGGTGATGCATAAAACAAGGGTTTCAAATTAGCTCAGAGACCGCTCCATAAGCCAAATATGTAATAGACAAGGCCTACTCCTTGCTCAGTGAACTGGACTCAACACACCCTAGTCACCACACAAGAATATATCTGACTAGTAAGAATCTGAAAACCTATGTATCGATATCTCTCTGCAAGTGAATCAAGAGGGTGTAAAGCGGCATCAACACAGCAGGGAAAAGCAGCCAAGCCCGATTCTAAACATAAATTACTTTAAAATACCCACAAAACAAAGACAGTGAAAGAGAGAGAAATTCTTACAAAATCCGTTCAGGGTCTATGATGCAACCTGGATTGACCATATCTAGACCCACAGCTGGATGAGACAGAAGGCTGGACACTCTTGGGGTTGAGAGGATTGGTGAGGTTGGGTGAGCAAACGCAGATACTTTAAAGTAACACTGTGGGGAACACACCACATGGGTCTCAAATCTCCAGGTACAAGGGCATCTTCCTACATCAAAACATGCATGGGAAACCCAGAAGATGGTATGCCATGAGATCGGGAAAGGTTTCTAAAATGCACCTCATTTCTCCTCTCCTTGTGCTCGGGTTCACCATTCCAGCTGCTTGACTAACCACCTCCCTCCTTCGAGAATCAGCACCTTTAACCTCCTGATTGTACAGGTTGCAATTTGTCCTGAGGATGAACGTGAAGACGGGGAACCAATGAGAGACGAGCCCTAGGTGTTGGGACAGGCATAGGTCACTCCATTTTCCCATCAGGAAGAAGAATGAACCACAGGCTCAGCCTGCCCCCCAGAACCAAAATAGGGCCTGAAGCAATCCTGCGCTTTTGCGGCCAGCTCCCAAAAAAGCGAGGAGACAAATGGAGCTCAGGGGCACTGCAATTCACAAACATGCAGAGTTATAAATGAGAACTCTCGTCCGCAAATATATTGAAGGAAGGCAACGAAGAGGATTTGAAAGCAAGGCAGATTTGCAGGAAACAGATTTCAGGAGGTAGATTCGACTCGCCTTTAAAGCACATGAAAAGTGGCATAACGTTGACAATGATGCCCTTGGCCAAAAAGGGCGTATGCGTTTTTTCCTGAATATATTCAGGAAAAAACGCATACGCCCTTTTTGGCCAACCAAGCAAGCCGGAAGGGCAAATCAGCGCTACAAAGAAGTCTCGCTTGCCCTCGGTCAAAAGGGCCATGCTGAACAAAGTGTAAAAACCAGAAAAGCAGGACAGGCCATGGAGACATGGGAGCCTTGCTACGCTGATGGGCGGGATGTAAATTGCCAACAGGCACTCTGGAGATGAGTACGGTGTGTCCTGAAACAAGTAATAAACACAGCGTTGAGAGCATAGGGCACTTCCACTCATGGGCGTATAAATTGGGAAAACTAAAAATCAACAAGACACAGGCACCCCAAACTTTACGGCTGCTCTGTTTCCAAGAACCTCCACATCGGTACACCTTCAATATCCCAGGAAAGAGAAAAATGGATAAACAAATGGTGGTACTTGGCACAATGGAATATCACTCAGCCATGAAATCAATGTCATAAGGCTAGTTAGCAGCATGATGAGTGGATTTAGGTACGATGATTCTAAGTGAAATAAGTCACACAGAAAAAGACACTTATCCTAAGATATCGCTTATAGAGGGAATGTCAAAATCGCTACACTTGAACTGAATTACAAAACAGAACAGAGGCACACCTTTAGAAGACACACTATGGCTGCTTAACCGGAAAGGTGAGGTGGGGTGATGCATAAAACAAGGGTTTGAAATTAGCTCAGACACCACTCCATAAGCCAAATATATACTAGACAAGGCCTACTCCCTGCTCAGTGAACTGGACTCAACACCCCCTAGTCACCGCACAAGAATATATCTGACTAGTATGAATCTGAAAACCTATGTATTTATATCTCTCTGCAAGTGAATCAAGAGGGTGTAAAGCGGCATAAACACAGCAGGGAAAAGCAGCCAAACCCCATTCTAAACATACATTACTTTAAAAAACCCACAAAGCAAAGACAGTGAAAGAGAGAGAAATTCTTACAAAATCCGTTCAGGGTCTCTGATGCAACCTGGATTGACCATATCTAGACCCACAGCTGGATGAGACATAAGGCTGGACACTCTTGGGGCTGAGAGGATTGGTGAGGTTGGGTGAGCAAATGCAGATACTTTAAAGTAATACCCCGGGGTACCCACCCCATGGGTCTCAAATCTCCAGGTACAAGGGAATCTTCCTACATCAAAACATGCATGGGAAAGCCAGAAGATGGTATACCGTGAGATCGGGAAAGGTTTCTAAAACGCACCTCATTTCTCCTCTCCTTGTGCTCGGGTTCGCCATTCCAGCCGCTTGACTAACCATCTCCCTACTTGGAGAATCAGCACCTTTAACCTCCTGTTTCGTCCAGGTTGCAATTTGTCCTGAGGATGAACGGGAAGACGGGGAACCAACGAGAGACTAGCCCTAGGTGTTGGGACAGGCACAGGTCACTCCATTTTCCCATCAGGAAGAAGAATGAACCACAGGCTCAGCCTGCCCCCCAGAACCAAAATAGGGCCTGAAGCAATCCTGCGCTTTTGCGGCCAGCTCCCAAAAAAGCGAGGAGACAAATGGAGCTCAGGGGCACTGCAATTCACAAACGTGCAGAGTTATAAATGAGAACACTCGTCCACAAATATATTGAGGGAAGGCAACGAAGAGGATTTGAAAGCAAGGCAGATTTGCAGGAAACAGATTTCAGGAGGTAGATTTGACTCACCTTTAAAGCACATGAAAAGCGGCAAAACGTTGACAATGATGCCCTTGGCCAAAAAGGGCGTATGCGTTTTTTCCTGAATATTTCCTGAATATATTCAGGAAAAAACGCATACGCCCTTTTTGGCCAACCAAGCAAGCCGGAAGGGCAAATCAGTGCTACAAAGAAGTCTCGCTTGCCCTCGGTCAAAAGGGCCATGCTGAACAAAGTGTAAAAACCAGAAAAGCAGGACAGGCCATGGAGACATGGGAGCCTTACTACGCTGATGGGCGGGATGTAAATTGCCAACAGGCACTCTGGAGAAGAGTACGGTGTGTCCTGAAACAAGTAATAAACACAGCGTAGAGAGCATAGGGCACTTCCACTCATGGGCGTATAAATTGGGAAAACTAAAAATCAACAAGACACAGGCACCCCAAACTTTACGGCTGCTCTGTTTCCAAGAACCTCCGCTTCGGTACACCTTCAATATCCCAGGAAAGAGAAAAATGGATAAAGAAATGGTGGTACTTGGCACAATGGAATATCACTCAGCCATGAAATCAATGTCATAAGGCTAGTTAGCAGCATGATGAGTGGATTTAGGTACGATGATTCTAAGTGAAATAAGTCACACAGAAAAAGACACTTATCCTAAGATATCGCTTAGAGAGGGAATGTCAAAATCGCTACACTTGAACTGAATTACAAAACAGAACAGAGTCACACCTTTAGAAGACACACTATGGCTGCTTAACGGGAAAGGTGAGGTGGGGTGATGCATAAAACAAGGGTTTCAAATTAGCTCAGAGACCGCTCCATAAGCCAAATATGTAATAGACAAGGCCTACTCCCTGCTCAGTGAACTGGACTCAACACACCCTAGTCACCACACAAGAATATATCTGACTAGTAAGAATCTGAAAACCTATGTATCGATATCTCTCTGCAAGTGAATCAAGAGGGTGAAAAGCGGCATCAACACAGCAGGGAAAAGCAGCCAAGCCCGATTCTAAACATAAATTTCTTTAAAAAACCCACAAAACAAAGACAGTGAAAGAGAGAGAAATTCTTACAAAATCCGTTCAGGGTCTATGATGCAACCTGGATTGACCATATCTAGACCCACAGCTGGATGAGACATAAGGCTGGACACTCTTGGGGCTGAGAGGATTGGTGAGGTTGGGTGAGCAAACGCAGGTACTTTAAAGTAACACTGCGGGGAACACACCCCATGGGTATCAAATCTCCAGGTACAAGGGCATCTTCCTACATCAAAACATGCATGGGAAACCCAGAAGATGGTATGCCATGAGATCGGGAAAGGTTTCTAAAATGCACCTCATTTCTCCTCTCCTTGTGCTCAGGTTCACCATTCCAGCTGCTTCACTAACCATCTCCCTACTTTGAGAATCAGCACCTTTAACCTCCTGATTGTACAGGTTGCAATTTGTCCTGAGGATGAACGTGAAGACGGGGAACCAACGAGAGACGAGCCCTAGGTGTTGGGACAGGCATAGGTCACTCCATTTTCCCATCAGGAAGAAGAATGAACCACAGGCTCAGCCTGGCCCCCAGAACCAAAATAGGGCCTGAAGCAATCCTGCGCTTTTGCGGCCAGCTCCCAAAAAAGCGAGGAGACAAATGGAGCTCAGGGGCACTGCAATTCACAAACATGCAGAGTTATAAATGAGAACTCTCGTCCACAAATATATTGAGGGAAGGCAACGAAGAGGATTTGAAAGCAAGGCAGATTTGCAGGAAACAGATTTCAGGAGGTAGATTCGACTCGCCTTTAAAGCACATGAAAAGCGGCAAAACGTTGACAATGATGCCCTTGGCCAAAAAGGGCGTATGCGTTTTTTCCTGAATATATTCAGGAAAAAACGCATACGCCCTTTTTGGCCAACCAAGCAAGCCGGAAGGGCAAATCAGCGCTACAAAGAAGTCTCGCTTGCCCTCGGTCAAAAGGGCCATGCTGAACAAAGTGTAAAAACCAGAAAAGCAGGACAGGCCATGGAGACATGGGAACCTTGCTACGCTGATGGGCGGGATGTAAATTGCCAACAGGCACTCTGGAGATGAGTACGGTGTGTCCTGAAACAAGTAATAAACACAGCGTTGAGAGCATAGGGCACTTCCACTCATGGGCGTATAAATTGGGAAAACTAAAAATCAACAAGACACAGGCACCCCAAATTTTACGGCTGCTCTGTTTCCAAGAACCTCCACATCGGTACACCTTCAATATCCCAGGAAAGAGAAAAATGGATAAAGAAATGGTGGTACTTGGCACAATGGAATATCACTCATCCATGAAATCAATGTCATAAGGCTAGTTAGCAGCATGATGAGTGGATTTAGGTACGATGATTCTAAGTGAAATAAGTCACACAGAAAAAGACACTTATCCTAAGATATCGCTTATAGAGGGAATGTCAAAATCGCTACACTTGAACTGAATTACAAAACAGAACAGAGGCACACCTTTAGAAGACACACTATGGCTGCTTAACCGGAAAGGTGAGGTGGGGTGATGCATAAAACGAGGGTTTGAAATTAGCTCAGACACCGCTCCATAAGCCAAATATGTAATAGACAAGGCCTACTCCCTGCTCAGTGAACTGGACTCAACACCCCCTAGTCACCGCACAAGAATATATCTGACTAGTATGAATCTGAAAACCTATGTATTGATATCTCTCTGTAAGTGAATCAAGAGGGTGTAAAACGGCATCAACACAGCAGGGAAAAGCAGCCAAGCCCGATTCTAAACATACATTACTTTAAAAAACCCACAAAGCAAAGACAGTGAAAGAGAGAGAAATTCTTACAAAATCCGTTCAGGGTCTCTGATGCAACTTGGATTGACCATATCTAGACCCACAGCTGGATGAGACAGAAGGCTGGACACTCTTGGGGCTGAGAGGATTGGTGAGGTTGGGTGAGCAAATGCAGATACTTTAAAGTAATACCGCGGGGTACCCACCCCATGGGTCTCAAATCTCCAGGTACAAGGGAATCTTCCTACATCAAAACATGCATGGGAAACCCAGAAGATGGTATGCCATGAGATCGGGAAAGGTTTCTAAAACGCACCTCATTTCTCCTCTCCTTGTGCTCGGGTTCGCCATTCCAGCCGCTTGACTAACCATCTGCCTACTTGGAGAATCAGCACCTTTAACCTCCTGTGTCGTCCAGGTTGCAATGTGTCCTGAGGATGAACGGGAAGACGGGGAACCAAAGAGAGACTAGCCCTAGGTGTTGGGACAGGCACAGGTCACTCCATTTTCCCATCAGGAAGAAGAATGAACCACAGGCTCAGCCTGCCCCCCAGAACCAAAATAGGGCCTGAAGCAATCCTGCGCTTTTGCGGCCAGCTCCCAAAAAAGCGAGGAGACAAATGGAGCTCAGGGGCACTGCAATTCACAAACGTGCAGAGTTATAAATGAGAACTCTCGTCCACAAATATATTGAGGGAAGGCAACGAAGAGGATTTGAAAGCAAGGCAGATTTGCAGGAAACAGATTTCAGGAGGTAGATTCGACTCGCCTTTAAAGCACATGAAAAGCGGCAAAACGTTGACAATGATGCCCTTGGCCAAAAAGGGCGTATGCGTTTTTTCCTGAATATATTCAGGAAAAAACGCATACGCCCTTTTTGGCCAACCAAGCAAGCCGGAAGTGCAAATCAACGCTACAAAGAAGTCTCGCTTGCCCTCGGTCAAAAGGGCCATGCTGAACAAAGTGTAAAAACCAGAAAAGCAGGACAGGCCATGGAGACATGGCAGCCTTACTACGCTGATGGGCGGGATGTAAATTGCCAACAGGCACTCTGGAGAAGAGTACGGTGTGTCCTGAAACAAGTAATAAACACAGCGTAGAGAGCATAGGGCACTTCCACTCATGGGTGTATAAATGGGGAAAACTAAAAATCAACAAGACACAGGCACCCTAAAGTTTACGGCTGCTCTGTTTCCAAGAACCTCCGCTTCGGTACACCTTCAATATCCCAGGAAAGAGAAAAATGGATAAAGAAATGGTGGTACTTGGCACAATGGAATATCACTCAGCCATGAAATCAATGTCATAAGGCTAGTTAGCAGCATGATGAGTGGATTTAGGTACGATGATTCTAAGTGAAATAAGTCACACAGAAAAAGACACTTATCCTAAGATATCGCTTATAGAGGGAATGTCAAAATCGCTACACTTGAACTGAATTACAAAACAGAACAGAGTCACACCTTTAGAAGACACACTATGGCTGCTTAACAGGAAAGTGAGGTGGGGTGATGCATAAAACAAGGGTTTCAAATTAGCTCAGAGACCGCTCCATAAGCCAAATATGTAATAGACAAGGCCTACTCCCTGCTCAGTGAACTGGACTCAACACACCCTAGTCACCACACAAGAATATATCTGACTAGTAAAAATCTGAAAACCTATGTATCGATATCTCTCTGCAAGTGAATCAAGAGGGTGTAAAGCGGCATCAACACAGCAGGGAAAAGCAGCCAAGCCTGATTCTAAACATAAATTACTTTAAAAAACCCACAAAACAAAGACAGTGAAAGAGAGAGAAATTCTTACAAAATCCGTTCAGGGTCTCTGATGCAACCTGGATTGACCATATCTAGACCCACAGCTGGATGAGACATAAGGCTGGACACTCTTGGGGCTGAGAGGATTGGTGAGGTTGGGTGAGCAAACGCAGATACTTTAAAGTAACACTGCGGGGAACACACCCCTTGGGTATCAAATCTCCAGGTACAAGGGCATCTTCCTACATCAAAACATGCATGGGAAACCCAGAAGATGGTATGCCATGAGATCGGGAAAGGTTTCTAAAATGCACCTCATTTCTCCTCTCCTTGTGCTCGGGTTCACCATTCCAGCTGCATGACTAACCATCTCCCTACTTGGAGAATCAGCACCTTTAACCTCCTGATTGTACAGGTTGCAATTTGTCCTGAGGATGAACGTGAAGACGGGGAACCAACGAGAGACGAGCCCTAGGTGTTGGGACAGGCATAGGTCACTCCATTTTCCCATCAGGAAGAAGAATGAACCACAGGCTCAGCCTGCCCCCCAGAACCAAAATAGGGCCTGAAGCAATCCTGCGCTTTTGCGGCCAGCTCCCAAAAAAGCGAGGAGACAAATGGAGCTCAGGGGCACTGCAATTCACAAACGTGCAGAGTTATAAATGAGAACTCTCGTCCACAAATATATTGAGGGAAGGCAACGAAGAGGATTTGAAAGCAAGGCAGATTTGCAGGAAACAGATTTCAGGAGGTAGATTCGACTCGCCTTTAAAGCACATGAAAAGCGGCAAAACGTAGACAATGATGCCCTTGGCCAAAAAGGGCGTATGCGTTTTTTCCTGAATATATTCAGGAAAAAACGCATACGCCCTTTTTGGCCAACCAAGCAAGCCGGAAGGGCAAATCAGTGCTACAAAGAAGTCTCGCTTGCCCTCGGTCAAAAGGGCCATGCTGAACAAAGTGTAAAAACCAGAAAAGCAGGACAGGCCATGGAGACATGGGAGCCTTACTACGCTGATGGGCGGGATGTAAATTGCCAACAGGCACTCTGGAGAAGAGTACGGTGTGTCCTGAAACAAGTAATAAACACAGCGTAGAGAGCATAGGGCACTTCCACTCATGGGCGTATAAATTGGGAAAACTAAAAATCAACAAGACACAGGCACCCCAAACTTTACGGCTGCTCTGTTTCCAAGAACCTCCGCTTCGGTACACCTTCAATATCCCAGGAAAGAGAAAAATGGATAAAGAAATGGTGGTACTTGGCACAATGGAATATCACTCAGCCATGAAATCAATGTCATAAGGCTAGTTAGCAGCATGATGAGTGGATTTAGGTACGATGATTCTAAGTGAAATAAGTCACACAGAAAAAGACACTTATCCTAAGATATCGCTTAGAGAGGGAATGTCAAAATCGCTACACTTGAACTGAATTACAAAACAGAACAGAGTCACACCTTTAGAAGACACACTATGGCTGCTTAACGGGAAAGGTGAGGTGGGGTGATGCATAAAACAAGGGTTTCAAATTAGCTCAGAGACCGCTCCATAAGCCAAATATGTAATAGACAAGGCCTACTCCCTGCTCAGTGAACTGGACTCAACACACCCTAGTCACCACACAAGAATATATCTGACTAGTAAGAATCTGAAAACCTATGTATCGATATCTCTCTGAAAGTGAATCAAGAGGGTGAAAAGCGGCATCAACACAGCAGGGAAAAGCAGCCAAGCCCGATTCTAAACATAAATTTCTTTAAAAAACCCACAAAACAAAGACAGTGAAAGAGAGAGAAATTCTTACAAAATCCGTTCAGGGTCTATGATGCAACCTGGATTGACCATATCTAGACCCACAGCTGGATGAGACATAAGGCTGGACACTCTTGGGGCTGAGAGGATTGGTGAGGTTGGGTGAGCAAACGCAGGTACTTTAAAGTAACACTGCGGGGAACACACCCCATGGGTATCAAATCTCCAGGTACAAGGGCATCTTCCTACATCAAAACATGCATGGGAAACCCAGAAGATGGTATGCCATGAGATCGGGAAAGGTTTCTAAAATGCACCTCATTTCTCCTCTCCTTGTGCTCAGGTTCACCATTCCAGCTGCTTCACTAACCATCTCCCTACTTGGAGAATCAGCACCTTTAACCTCCTGATTGTACAGGTTGCAATTTGTCCTGAGGATGAACGTGAAGACGGGGAACCAACGAGAGACGAGCCCTAGGTGTTGGGACAGGCATAGGTCACTCCATTTTCCCATCAGGAAGAAGAATGAACCACAGGCTCAGCCTGCCCCCCAGAACCAAAATAGGGCCTGAAGCAATCCTGCGCTTTTGCGGCCAGCTCCCAAAAAAGCGAGGAGACAAATGGAGCTCAGGGGCACTGCAATTCACAAACATGCAGAGTTATAAATGAGAACTCTCGTCCACAAATATATTGAGGGAAGGCAACGAAGAGGATTTGAAAGCAAGGCAGATTTGCAGGAAACAGATTTCAGGAGGTAGATTCGACTCGCCTTTAAAGCACATGAAAAGCGGCAAAACGTTGACAATGATGCCCTTGGCCAAAAAGGGCGTATGCGTTTTTTCCTGAATATATTCAGGAAAAAACGCATACGCCCTTTTTGGCCAACCAAGCAAGCCGGAAGGGCAAATCAGCGCTACAAAGAAGTCTCGCTTGCCCTCGGTCAAAAGGGCCATGCTGAACAAAGTGTAAAAACCAGAAAAGCAGGACAGGCCATGGAGACATGGGAACCTTGCTACGCTGATGGGCGGGATGTAAATTGCCAACAGGCACTCTGGAGATGAGTACGGTGTGTCCTGAAACAAGTAATAAACACAGCGTTGAGAGCATAGGGCACTTCCACTCATGGGCGTATAAATTGGGAAAACTAAAAATCAACAAGACACAGGCACCCCAAATTTTACGGCTGCTCTGTTTCCAAGAACCTCCACATCGGTACACCTTCAATATCCCAGGAAAGAGAAAAATGGATAAAGAAATGGTGGTACTTGGCACAATGGAATATCACTCATCCATGAAATCAATGTCATAAGGCTAGTTAGCAGCATGATGAGTGGATTTAGGTACGATGATTCTAAGTGAAATAAGTCACACAGAAAAAGACACTTATCCTAAGATATCGCTTATAGAGGGAATGTCAAAATCGCTACACTTGAACTGAATTACAAAACAGAACAGAGGCACACCTTTAGAAGACACACTATGGCTGCTTAACCGGAAAGGTGAGGTGGGGTGATGCATAAAACAAGGGTTTGAAATTAGCTCAGAGACCGCTCCATAAGCCAAATATGTAATAGACAAGGCCTACTCCCTGCTCAGTGAACTGGACTCAACACCCCCTAGTCACCGCACAAGAATATATCTGACTAGTATGAATCTGAAAACCTATGTATTGATATCTCTCTGTAAGTGAATCAAGAGGGTGTAAAGCGGCATCAACACAGCAGGGAAAAGCAGCCAAGCCCGATTCTAAACATACATTATTTTAAAAAACCCACAAAGCAAAGACAGTGAAAGAGAGAGAAATTCTTACAAAATCCGTTCAGGGTCTCTGATGCAACCTGGATTGACCATATCTAGACCCACAGCTGGATGAGACATAAGGCTGGACACTCTTGGGGCTGAGAGGATTGATGAGGTTGGGTGAGCAAATGCAGATACTTTAAAGTAATACCCCGGGGTACCCACCCCATGGGTCTCAAATCTCCAGGTACAAGGGAATCTTCCTACATCAAAACATGCATGGGAAACCCAGAAGATGGTATGCCATGAGATCGGGAAAGGTTTCTAAAACGCACCTCATTTCTCCTCTCCTTGTGCTCGGGTTCGCCATTCCAGCCGCTTGACTAACCATCTCCCTACTTGGAGAATCAGCACCTTTAACCTCCTGATTGTACAGGTTGCAATTTGTCCTGAGGATGAACGTGAAGACAGGGAACCAAGGAGAGACGAGCCCTAGGTGTTGGGACAGGCATAGGTCACTCCATTTTCCCATCAGGAAGAAGAATGAACCACAGGCTCAGCCTGCCCCCCAGAACCAAAATAGGGCCTGAAGCAATCCTGCGCTTTTGCGGCCAGCTCCCAAAAAAGCGAGGAGACAAATGGAGCTCAGGGGCACTGCAATTCACAAACGTGCAGAGTTATAAATGAGAACTCTCGTCCACAAATATATTGAGGGAAGGCAACGAAGAGGATTTGAAAGCAAGGCAGATTTGCAGGAAACAGATTTCAGGAGGTAGATTCGACTCGCCTTTAAAGCACATGAAAAGCGGCAAAACGTAGACAATGATGCCCTTGGCCAAAAAGGGCGTATGCGTTTTTTCCTGAATATATTCAGGAAAAAACGCATACGCCCTTTTTGGCCAACCAAGCAAGCCGGAAGGGCAAATCAGTGCTACAAAGAAGTCTCGCTTGCCCTCGGTCAAAAGGGCCATGCTGAACAAAGTGTAAAAACCAGAAAAGCAGGACAGGCCATGGAGACATGGGAGCCTTACTACGCTGATGGGCGGGATGTAAATTGCCAACAGGCACTCTGGAGAAGAGTACGGTGTGTCCTGAAACAAGTAATAAACACAGCGTAGAGAGCATAGGGCACTTCCACTCATGGGCGTATAAATTGGGAAAACTAAAAATCAACAAGACACAGGCACCCCAAACTTTACGGCTGCTCTGTTTCCAAGAACCTCCGCTTCGGTACACCTTCAATATCCCAGGAAAGAGAAAAATGGATAAAGAAATGGTGGTACTTGGCACAATGGAATATCACTCAGCCATGAAATCAATGTCATAAGGCTAGTTAGCAGCATGATGAGTGGATTTAGGTACGATGATTCTAAGTGAAATAAGTCACACAGAAAAAGACACTTATCCTAAGATATCGCTTAGAGAGGGAATGTCAAAATCGCTACACTTGAACTGAATTACAAAACAGAACAGAGTCACACCTTTAGAAGACACACTATGGCTGCTTAACGGGAAAGGTGAGGTGGGGTGATGCATAAAACAAGGGTTTCAAATTAGCTCAGAGACCGCTCCATAAGCCAAATATGTAATAGACAAGGCCTACTCCCTGCTCAGTGAACTGGACTCAACACACCCTAGTCACCACACAAGAATATATCTGACTAGTAAGAATCTGAAAACCTATGTATCGATATCTCTCTGCAAGTGAATCAAGAGGGTGAAAAGCGGCATCAACACAGCAGGGAAAAGCAGCCAAGCCCGATTCTAAACATAAATTTCTTTAAAAAACCCACAAAACAAAGACAGTGAAAGAGAGAGAAATTCTTACAAAATCCGTTCAGGGTCTATGATGCAACCTGGATTGACCATATCTAGACCCACAGCTGGATGAGACATAAGGCTGGACACTCTTGGGGCTGAGAGGATTGGTGAGGTTGGGTGAGCAAACGCAGGTACTTTAAAGTAACACTGCGGGGAACACACCCCATGGGTATCAAATCTCCAGGTACAAGGGCATCTTCCTACATCAAAACATGCATGGGAAACCCAGAAGATGGTATGCCATGAGATCGGGAAAGGTTTCTAAAATGCACCTCATTTCTCCTCTCCTTGTGCTCAGGTTCACCATTCCAGCTGCTTCACTAACCATCTCCCTACTTGGAGAATCAGCACCTTTAACCTCCTGATTGTACAGGTTGCAATTTGTCCTGAGGATGAACGTGAAGACGGGGAACCAACGAGAGACGAGCCCTAGGTGTTGGGACAGGCATAGGTCACTCCATTTTCCCATCAGGAAGAAGAATGAACCACAGGCTCAGCCTGCCCCCCAGAACCAAAATAGGGCCTGAAGCAATCCTGCGCTTTTGCGGCCAGCTTCCAAAAAAGCGAGGAGACAAATGGAGCTCAGGGGCACTGCAATTCACAAACATGCAGAGTTATAAATGAGAACTCTCGTCCACAAATATATTGAGGGAAGGCAACGAAGAGGATTTGAAAGCAAGGCAGATTTGCAGGAAACAGATTTCAGGAGGTAGATTCGACTCGCCTTTAAAGCACATGAAAAACGGCAAAACGTTGACAATGATGCCCTTGGCCAAAAAGGGCGTATGCGTTTTTTCCTGAATATATTCAGGAAAAAACGCATACGCCCTTTTTGGCCAACCAAGCAAGCCGGAAGGGCAAATCAGCGCTACAAAGAAGTCTCGCTTGCCCTCGGTCAAAAGGGCCATGCTGAACAAAGTGTAAAAACCAGAAAAGCAGGACAGGCCATGGAGACATGGGAACCTTGCTACGCTGATGGGCGGGATGTAAATTGCCAACAGGCACTCTGGAGATGAGTACGGTGTGTCCTGAAACAAGTAATAAACACAGCGTTGAGAGCATAGGGCACTTCCACTCATGGGCGTATAAATTGGGAAAACTAAAAATCAACAAGACACAGGCACCCCAAATTTTACGACTGCTCTGTTTCCAAGAACCTCCACATCGGTACACCTTCAATATCCCAGGAAAGAGAAAAATGGATAAACAAATGGTGGTACTTGGCACAATGGAATATCACTCAGCCATGAAATCAATGTCATAAGGCTAGTTAGCAGCATGATGAGTGGATTTAGGTACGATGATTCTAAGTGAAATAAGTCACACAGAAAAAGACACTTATCCTAAGATATCGCTTATAGAGGGAATGTCAAAATCGCTACACTTGAACTGAATTACAAAACAGAACAGAGGCACACCTTTAGAAGACACACTATGGCTGCTTAACCGGAAAGGTGAGGTGGGGTGATGCATAAAACAAGGGTTTGAAATTAGCTCAGAGACCGCTCCATAAGCCAAATATGTAATAGACAAGGCCTACTCCCTGCTCAGTGAACTGGACTCAACACCCCCTAGTCACCGCACAAGAATATATCTGACTAGTATGAATCTGAAAACCTATGTATTGATATCTCTCTGTAAGTGAATCAAGAGGGTGTAAAGCGGCATCAACACAGCAGGGAAAAGCAGCCAAGCCCGATTCTAAACATACATTACTTTAAAAAACCCACAAAGCAAAGACAGTGAAAGAGAGAGAAATTCTTAAAAAATCCGTTCAGGGTCTCTGATGCAACCTGGATTGACCATATCTAGACCCACAGCTGGATGAGACATAAGGCTGGACACTCTTGGGGCTGAGAGGATTGATGAGGTTGGGTGAGCAAATGCAGATACTTTAAAGTAATACCCCGGGGTACCCACCCCATGGGTCTCAAATCTCCAGGTACAAGGGAATCTTCCTACATCAAAACATGCATGGGAAACCCAGAAGATGGTATGCCATGAGATCGGGAAAGGTTTCTAAAACGCACCTCATTTCTCCTCTCCTTGTGCTCGGGTTCGCCATTCCAGCCGCTTGACTAACCATCTCCCTACTTGGAGAATCAGCACCTTTAACCTCCTGTGTCGTCCAGGTTGCAATGTGTCCTGAGGATGAACGGGAAGACGGGGAACCAAAGAGAGACTAGCCCTAGGTGTTGGGACAGGCACAGGTCACTCCATTTTCCCATCAGGAAGAAGAATGAACCACAGGCTCAGCCTGCCCCCCAGAACCAAAATAGGGCCTGAAGCAATCCTGCGCTTTTGCGGCCAGCTCCCAAAAAAGCGAGGAGACAAATGGAGCTCAGGGGCACTGCAATTCACAAACGTGCAGAGTTATAAATGAGAACTCTCGTCCACAAATATATTGAGGGAAGGCAACGAAGAGGATTTGAAAGCAAGGCAGATTTGCAGGAAACAGATTTCAGGAGGTAGATTCGACTCGCCTTTAAAGCACATGAAAAGCGGCAAAACGTTGACAATGATGCCCTTGGCCAAAAAGGGCGTATGCGTTTTTTCCTGAATATATTCAGGAAAAAACGCATACGCCCTTTTTGGCCAACCAAGCAAGCCGGAAGTGCAAATCAACGCTACAAAGAAGTCTCGCTTGCCCTCGGTCAAAAGGGCCATGCTGAACAAAGTGTAAAAACCAGAAAAGCAGGACAGGCCATGGAGACATGGCAGCCTTACTACGCTGATGGGCGGGATGTAAATTGCCAACAGGCACTCTGGAGAAGAGTACGGTGTGTCCTGAAACAAGTAATAAACACAGCGTAGAGAGCATAGGGCACTTCCACTCATGGGTGTATAAATGGGGAAAACTAAAAATCAACAAGACACAGGCACCCTAAAGTTTACGGCTGCTCTGTTTCCAAGAACCTCCGCTTCGGTACACCTTCAATATCCCAGGAAAGAGAAAAATGGATAAAGAAATGGTGGTACTTGGCACAATGGAATATCACTCAGCCATGAAATCAATGTCATAAGGCTAGTTAGCAGCATGATGAGTGGATTTAGGTACGATGATTCTAAGTGAAATAAGTCACACAGAAAAAGACACTTATCCTAAGATATCGCTTATAGAGGGAATGTCAAAATCGCTACACTTGAACTGAATTACAAAACAGAACAGAGTCACACCTTTAGAAGACACACTATGGCTGCTTAACGGGAAAGTGAGGTGGGGTGATGCATAAAACAAGGGTTTCAAATTAGCTCAGAGACCGCTCCATAAGCCAAATATGTAATAGACAAGGCCTACTCCCTGCTCAGTGAACTGGACTCAACACACCCTAGTCACCACACAAGAATATATCTGACTAGTAAAAATCTGAAAACCTATGTATCGATATCTCTCTGCAAGTGAATCAAGAGGGTGTAAAGCGGCATCAACACAGCAGGGAAAAGCAGCCAAGCCTGATTCTAAACATAAATTACTTTAAAAAACCCACAAAACAAAGACAGTGAAAGAGAGAGAAATTCTTACAAAATCCGTTCAGCGTCTCTGATGCAACCTGGATTGACCATATCTAGACCCACAGCTGGATGAGACATAAGGCTGGACACTCTTGGGGCTGAGAGGATTGGTGAGGTTGGGTGAGCAAACGCAGATACTTTAAAGTAACACTGCGGGGAACACACCCCTTGGGTATCAAATCTCCAGGTACAAGGGCATCTTCCTACATCAAAACATGCATGGGAAACCCAGAAGATGGTATGCCATGAGATCGGGAAAGGTTTCTAAAATGCACCTCATTTCTCCTCTCCTTGTGCTCGGGTTCACCATTCCAGCTGCATGACTAACCATCTCCCTACTTGGAGAATCAGCACCTTTAACCTCCTGATTGTACAGGTTGCAATTTGTCCTGAGGATGAACGTGAAGACGGGGAATCAACGAGAGACGAGCCCTAGGTGTTGGGACAGGCATAGGTCACTCCATTTTCCCATCAGGAAGAAGAATGAACCACAGGCTCAGCCTGCCCCCCAGAACCAAAATAGGGCCTGAAGCAATCCTGCGCTTTTGCGGCCAGCTCCCAAAAAAGCGAGGAGACAAATGGAGCTCAGGGGCACTGCAATTCACAAACGTGCAGAGTTATAAATGAGAACTCTCGTCCACAAATATATTGAGGGAAGGCAACGAAGAGGATTTGAAAGCAAGGCAGATTTGCAGGAAACAGATTTCAGGAGGTAGATTCGACTCGCCTTTAAAGCACATGAAAAGCGGCAAAACGTAGACAATGATGCCCTTGGCCAAAAAGGGCGTATGCGTTTTTTCCTGAATATATTCAGGAAAAAACGCATACGCCCTTTTTGGCCAACCAAGCAAGCCGGAAGGGCAAATCAGCGCTACAAAGAAGTCTCGCTTGCCCTCGGTCAAAAGGGCCATGCTGAACAAAGTGTAAAACCCAGAAAAGCAGGACAGGCCATGGAGACATGGGAGCCTTACTACGCTGATGGGCGGGATGTAAATTGCCAACAGGCACTCTGGAGAAGAGTACGGTGTGTCCTGAAACAAGTAATAAACACAGCGTAGAGAGCATAGGGCACTTCCACTCATGGGCGTATAAATTGGGAAAACTAAAAATCAACAAGACACAGGCACCCTAAAGTTTACGGCTGCTCTGTTTCCAAGAACCTCCGCTTCGGTACACCTTCAATATCCCAGGAAAGAGAAAAATGGATAAAGAAATGGTGGTACTTGGCACAATGGAATATCACTCAGCCATGAAATCAATGTCATAAGGCTAGTTAGCAGCATGATGAGTGGATTTAGGTACGATGATTCTAAGTGAAATAAGTCACACAGAAAAAGACACTTATCCTAAGATATTGCTTATAGAGGGAATGTCAAAATCGCTACACTTGAACCGAATTACAAAACAGAACAGAGTCACACCTTTTGAAGACACACTATGGCTGCTTAACTGGAAAGGTGAGGTGGGGTGATGCATAAAAGAAGGGTTTGAAATTAGCTCAGACACCGCTCCTTAAGCCAAATATGTAATAGACAAGGCCTACTCCCTGCTCAGTGAACTGGACTCAACACCCCCTAGTCACCGCACAAGAATATATCTGACTAGTAAGAATCTGAAAACCTATGTATCGATATCTCTCTGCAAGTGAATCAAGAGGGTGAAAAGCGGCATCAACACAGCAGGGAAAAGCAGCCAAGCCCGATTCTAAACATAAATTTCTTTAAAAAACCCACAAAACAAAGACAGTGAAAGAGAGAGAAATTCTTACAAAATCCGTTCAGGGTCTATGATGCAACCTGGATTGACCATATCTAGACCCACAGCTGGATGAGACATAAGGCTGGACACTCTTGGGGCTGAGAGGATTGGTGAGGTTGGGTGAGCAAACGCAGGTACTTTAAAGTAACACTGCGGGGAACACACCCCATGGGTCTCAAATCTCCAGGTACAAGGGAATCTTCCTACATCAAAACATGCATGGGAAACCCAGAAGATGGTATGCCATGAGATCGGGAAAGGTTTCTAAAACGCACCTCATTTCTCCTCTCCTTGTGCTCGGGTTCACCATTCCAGCCGCTTGACTAACCATCTCCCTACTTGGAGAATCAACACCTTTAACCTCCTGTGTCGTCCAGGTTGCAATGTGTCCTAAGGATGAACGGGAAGACGGGGAACCAAAGAGAGACTAGCCCTAGGTGTTGGGACAGGCACAGGTCAGTCCATTTTCCCATCAGGAAGAAGAATGAACCACAGGCTCAGCCTGCCCCCCAGAACCAAAATAGGGCCTGAAGCAATCCTGCGCTTTTGCGGCCAGCTCCCAAAAAAGCGAGTAGACAAATGGAGCTCAGGGGCACTGCAATTCACAAACGTGCAGAGTTATAAATGAGAACTCTCGTCCACAAATATATTGAGGGAAGGCAACGAAGAGGATTTGAAAGCAAGGCAGATTTGCAGGAAACAGATTTCAGGAGGTAGATTCGACTCGCCTTTAAAGCACATGAAAAGCGGCAAAACGTTGACAATGATGCCCTTGGCCAAAAAGGGCGTATGCGTTTTTTCCTGAATATATTCAGGAAAAAACGCATACGCCCTTTTTGGCCAACCAAGCAAGCCGGAAGTGCAAATCAACGCTACAAAGAAGTCTCGCTTGCCCTCGGTCAAAAGGGCCATGCTGAACAAAGTCTAAAAACCAGAAAAGCAGGACAGGCCATGGAGACATGGCAGCCTTACTACGCTGATGGGCGGGATGTAAATTGCCAACAGGCACTCTGGAGAAGAGTACGGTGTGTCCTGAAACAAGTAATAAACACAGCGTAGAGAGCATAGGGCACTTCCACTCATGGGTGTATAAATGGGGAAAACTAAAAATCAACAAGACACAGGCACCCTAAAGTTTACGGCTGCTCTGTTTCCAAGAACCTCCGCTTCGGTACACCTTCAATATCCCAGGAAAGAGAAAAATGGATAAAGAAATGGTGGTACTTGGCACAATGGAATATCACTCAGCCATGAAATCAATGTCATAAAGCTAGTTAGCAGCATGATGAGTGGATTTAGGTACGATGATTCTAAGTGAAATAAGTCACACAGAAAAAGACACTTATCCTAAGATATCGCTTATAGAGGGAATGTCAAAATCGCTACACTTGAACTGAATTACAAAACAGAACAGAGTCACACCTTTAGAAGACACACTATGGCTGCTTAACGGGAAAGTGAGGTGGGGTGATGCATAAAACAAGGGTTTGAAATTAGCTCAGAGACCGCTCCATAAGCCAAATATGTAATAGACAAGGCCTACTCCCTGCTCAGTGAACTGGACTCAACACACCCTAGTCACCACACAAGAATATATCTGACTAGTAAGAATCTGAAAACCTATGTATCGATATCTCTCTGCAAGTGAATCAAGAGGGTGTAAAGCGGCATCAACACAGCAGGGAAAAGCAGCCAAGCCCGATTCTAAACGTAAATTACTTTAAAAAACCCACAAAACAAAGACAGTGAAAGAGAGAGAAATTCTTACAAAATCCGTTCAGGGTCTATGATGCAACCTGGATTGACCATATCTAGACCCACAGCTGGATGAGACATAAGGCTGGACACTCTTGGGGCTGAGAGGATTGGTGAGGTTGGGTGAGCAAATGCAGATACTTTAAAGTAACACTGCGGGGAACACACCCCATGGGTCTCAAATCTCCAGGTACAAGGGCATCTTCCTACATCAAAACATGCATGGGAAACCCAGAAGATGGTATGCCATGAGATCGGGAAAGGTTTCTAAACTGCACCTCATTTCTCCTCTCCTTGTGCTCGGGTTCACCATTCCAGCTGCTTGACTAACCATCTCCCTACTTGGAGAATCAGCACCTTTAACCTCCTGATTGTACAGGTTGCAATTTGTCCTGAGGATGAACGGGAAGACGCGGAACCAACGAGAGACGAGCCCTAGGTGTTGGGACAGGCATAGGTCACTCCATTTTCTCATCAGGAAGAAGAATGAACCACAGGCTCAGCCTGCCCCCCAGAACCAAAATAGGGCCTGAAGCAATCCTGCGCTTTTGCGGCCAGCTCCCAAAAAAGCGAGGAGACAAATGGAGCTCAGGGGCACTGCAATTCACAAACGTGCAGAGTTATAAATGAGAACTCTCGTCCACAAATATATTGAGGGAAGGCAACGAAGAGGATTTGAAAGCAAGGCAGATTTGCAGGAAACAGATTTCAGGAGGTAGATTCGACTCGCCTTTAAAGCACATGAAAAGCGGCAAAACGTTGACAATGATGCCCTTGGCCAAAAAGGGCGTATGCGTTTTTTCCTGAATATATTCAGGAAAAAACGCATACGCCCTTTTTGGCCAACCAAGCAAGCCGGAAGGGCAATTCGGCGCTACAAAGAAGTCTCGCTTGCCCTCGGTCAAAAGGGCCATGCTGAACAAAGTGTAAAAACCAGAAAAGCAGGACAGGCCATGGACCATGGGAGCCTTGCTACGCTGATGGGCGGGATGTAAATTGCCAACAGGCACTCTGGAGAAGAGTACGGTGTGTCCTGAAACAAGTACTAAACACAGCGTTGAGAGCATAGGGCACTTCCACTCATGGGCGTATAAATTGGGAAAACTAAAAGTCAACAAGACACAGGCACCCCAAACTTTACGGCTGCTCTGTTTCCAAGAACCTCCGCTTCGGTACACCTTCAATATCCCAGGAAAGAGAAAAATGGATAAAGAAATGTTGGTACTTGGCACAATGCAATATCACTCAGCCATGAAATCAATGTCATAAGGCTAGTTAGCAGCATGATGAGTGGATTTAGGTACGATGAGTCTAAGTGAAATAAGTCACACAGAAAAAGGCACTTATCCTAAGATATCGCTTATAGAGGGAATGTCAAAATCGCTACACTTGAACTGAATTACAAAACAGAACAGAGTCACACCTTTAGAAGACACACTATGGCTGCTTAACCGGAAAGGTGAGGTGGGGTGATGCATAAAACAAGGGTTTGAAATTAGCTCAGAGACCGCTCCATAAGCCAAATATGTAATAGACAAGGCCTACTCCCTGCTCAGTGAACTGGACTCAACACCCCCTAGTCACCGCACAAGAATATATCTGACTAGTATGAATCTGAAAACCTATGTATTGATATCTCTCTGCAAGTGAATCAAGAGGGTGTAAAGCGGCATAAACACAGCAGGGAAAAGCAGCCAAACCCCATTCTAAACATACATTACTTTAAAAAACCCACAAAGCAAAGACAGTGAAAGAGAGAGAAATTCTTACAAAATCCGTTCAGGGTCTCTGATGCAACCTGGATTGACCATATCTAGACCCACAGCTGGATGAGACATAAGGCTGGACACTCTTGGGGCTGAGAGGATTGGTGAGGTTGGGTGAGCAAATGCAGATACTTTAAAGTAATACCGCGGGGTACCCACCCCATGGGTCTCAAATCTCCAGGTACAAGGAAATCTTCCTACATCAAAACATGCATGGGAAACCCAGAAGATGGTATGCCGTGAGATCGGGAAAGGTTTCTAAAACGCACCTCATTTCTCCTCTCCTTGTGCTCGGGTTCACCATTCCAGCCGCTTGACTAACCATCTCCCTACTTGGAGAATCAGCACCTTTAACCTACTGTTTCGTCCAGGTTGCAATTTGTCCTGAGGGTGAACGGGAAGACGGGGAACCAACGAAAGACTAGCCCTAGGTGTTGGGACAGGCACAGGTCACTCCATTTTCCCATCAGGAAGAAGAATGAACCACAGGCTCAGCCTGCCCCCCAGAACCAAAATAGGGCCTGAAGCAATCCTGCGCTTTTGCGGCCAGCTCCCAAAAAAGCGAGGAGACAAATGGAGCTCAGGGGCACTGCAATTCACAAACGTGCAGAGTTATAAATGAGAACTCTCGTCCACAAATATATTGAGGGAAGGCAACGAAGAGGATTTGAAAGCAAGGCAGATTTGCAGGAAACAGATTTCAGGAGGTAGATTCGACTCGCCTTTAAAGCACATGAAAAGCGGCAAAACGTTGACAATGATGCCCTTGGCCAAAAAGGGCGTATGCGTTTTTTCCTGAATATATTCAGGAAAAAACGCATACGCCCTTTTTGGCCAACCAAGCAAGCCGGAAGTGCAAATCAACGCTACAAAGAAGTCTCGCTTGCCCTCGGTCAAAAGGGCCATGCTGAACAAAGTGTAAAAACCAGAAAAGCAGGACAGGCCATGGAGACATGGCAGCCTTGCTACGCTGATGGGCGGGATGTAAATTGCCAACAGGCACTCTGGAGAAGAGTACGGTGTGTCCTGAAACAAGTAATAAACACAGCGTAGAGAGCATAGGGCACTTCCACTCAAGGGCGTATAAATTGGGAAAACTAAAAATCAACAAGACACAGGCACCCTAAAGTTTACGGCTGCTCTGTTTCCAAGAACCTCCGCTTCGGTACACCTTCAATATCCCAGGAAAGAGAAAAATGGATAAAGAAATGGTGGTACTTGGCACAATGGAATATCACTCAGCCATGAAATCAATGTCATAAGGCTAGTTAGCAGCATGATGAGTGGATTTAGATACGATGATTCTAAGTGAAATAAGTCACACAGAAAAAGACACTTATCCTAAGATATCGCTTATAGAGGGAATGTCAAAATCGCTACACTTGAACTGAATTACAAAACAGAACAGAGTCACACCTTTAGAAGACACACTATGGCTGCTTAACGGGAAAGGTGAGGTGGGGTGATGCATAAAACAAGGGTTTGAAATTAGCTCAGAGACCGCTCCATAAGCCAAATATGTAATAGACAAGGCCTACTCCCTGCTCAGTGAACTGGACTCAACACACCCTAGTCACCACACAAGAATATATCTGACTAGTAAGAATCTGAAAACCTATGTATCGATATCTCTCTGCAAGTGAATCAAGAGGGTGTAAAGCGGCATCAACACAGCAGGGAAAAGCAGCCAAGCCCGATTCTAAACATAAATTACTTTAAAAAACCCACAAAACAAAGACAGTGAAAGAGAGAGAAATTCTTACAAAATCCGTTCAGGGTCTCTGATGCAACCTGGATTGACCATATCTAGACCCATAGCTGGATGAGACATAAAGCTGGACACTCTTGGGGCTGAGAGGATTGGTGAGGTTGGGTGAGCAAACGCATATACTTTAAAGTAACACTGCGGAGAACACACCCCATGGGTCTCAAATCTCCAGGTACAAGGGAATCTTCCTACATCAAAACATGCATGGGAAACCCAGAAGATGGTATGCCATGAGATCGGGAAAGGTTTCTAAAACGCACCTCATTTCTCCTCTCCTTGTGCTCGGGTTCGCCATTCCAGCCGCTTGACTAACCATCTCCCTACTTGGAGAATCAGCACCTTTAACCTCCTGATTGTACAGGTTGCAATTTGTCCTGAGGATGAACAGGAAGACGCGGAACCAACGAGGGACGAGCCCTAGGTGTTGGGACAGGCATAGGTCACTCCATTTTCCCATCAGGAAGAAGAATGAACCACAGGCTCAGCCTGCCCCCCAGAACCAAAATAGGGCCTGAAGCAATCCTGCGCTTTTGCGGCCAGCTCCCAAAAAAGCGAGGAGACAAATGGAGCTCAGGGGCACTGCAATTCACAAACGTGCAGAGTAATAAATGAGAACTCTCGTCCACAAATATATTGAGGGAAGGCAACGAAGAGGACTTGAAAGCAAGGCAGATTTGCAGGAAACAGATTTCAGGAGGTAGATTCGACTCGCCTTTAAAGCACATGAAAAGCGGCAAAACGTTGACAATGATGCCCTTGGCCAAAAAGGGCGTATGCGTTTTTTCCTGAATATATTCAGGAAAAAACGCATACGCCCTTTTTGGCCAACCAAGCAAGCCGGAAGGGCAAATCAGCGCTACAAAGAAGTCTCGCTTGCCCTCGGTCAAAAGGGCCATGCTGAACAAACAGTAAAAACCAGAAAAGCAGGACAGGCCATGGAGACATGGGAGCCTTGCTACGCTGATGGGCGGGATGTAAATTGCCAACAGGCACTCTGGAGAAGAGTACGGTGTGTCCTGAAACAAGTAATAAACACAGCGTAGAGAGCATAGGGCACTTCCACTCAAGGGCGTATAAATTGGGAAAACTAAAAATCAACAAGACACAGGCACCCTAAAGTTTACGGCTGCTCTGTTTCCAAGAACCTCCACTTCGGTACACCTTCAATATCCCAGGAAAGAGAAAAATGGATAAAGAAATGGTGGTACTTGGCACAATGGAATATCACTCAGCCATGAAATCAATGTCATAAGGCTAGTTAGCAGCATGATGAGTGGATTTAGGTACGATGATTCTAAGTGAAATAAGTCACACAGAAAAAGACACTTATCCTAAGATATCGCTTATAGAGGGAATGTCAAAATCGCTACACTTGAACTGAATTACAAAACAGAACAGAGTCACACCTTTAGAAGACACACTATGGCTGCTTAACGGGAAAGGTGAGGTGGGGTGATGCATAAAACAAGGGTTTCAAATTAGCTCAGAGACCGCTCCATAAGCCAAATATGTAATAGACAAGGCCTACTCCCTGCTCAGTGAACTGGACTCAACACACCCTAGTCACCACACAAGAATATATCTGACTAGTAAGAATCTGAAAACCTATGTATCGATATCTCTCTGCAAGTGAATCAAGAGGGTGTAAAGCGGCATCAACACAGCAGGGAAAAGCAGCCAAGCCCGATTCTAAACATAAATTACTTTAAAAAACCCACAAAACAAAGACAGTGAAAGAGAGAGAAATTCTTACAAAATCCGTTGAGGGTCTCTGATGCAACCTGGATTGACCATATCTAGACCCATAGCTGGATGAGACATAAAGCTGGACACTCTTGGGGCTGAGAGGATTGGTGAGTTTGGGTGAGCAAACGCATATACTTTAAAGTAACACTGCGGAGAACACACCCCATGGGTCTCAAATCTCCAGGTACAAGGGAATCTTCCTACATCAAAACATGCATGGGAAACCCAGAAGATGGTATGCCATGAGATCGGGAAAGGTTTCTAAAACGCACCTCATTTCTCCTCTCCTTGTGCTCGGGTTCGCCATTCCAGCCGCTTGACTAACCATCTCCCTACTTGGAGAATCAGCACCTTTAACCTACTGTTTCGTCCAGGTTGCAATTTGTCCTGAGGATGAACGGGAAGACGGGGAACCAACGAAAGACTAGCCCTAGGTGTTGGGACAGGCACAGGTCACTCCATTTTCCCATCAGGAAGAAGAATGAACCACAGGCTCAGCCTGCCCCCCAGAACCAAAATAGGGCCTGAAGCAATCCTGCGCTTTTGCGGCCAGCTCCCAAAAAAGCGAGGAGACAAATGGAGCTCAGGGGCACTGCAATTCACAAACGTGCAGAGTTATAAATGAGAACTCTCGTCCACAAATATATTGAGGGAAGGCAACGAAGAGGATTTGAAAGCAAGGCAGATTTGCAGGAAACAGATTTCAGGAGGTAGATTCGACTCGCCTTTAAAGCACATGAAAAGCGGCAAAACGTTGACAATGATGCCCTTGGCCAAAAAGGGCGTATGCGTTTTTTCCTGAATATATTCAGGAAAAAACGCATACGCCCTTTTTGGCCAACCAAGCAAGCCGGAAGGGCAAATCAGCGCTACAAAGAAGTCTCGCTTGCCCTCGGTCAAAAGGGCCATGCTGAACAAAGTGTAAAAACCAGAAAAGCAGGACAGGCCATGGAGACATGGGAGCCTTGCTACGCTGATGGGCGGGATGTAAATTGCCAACAGGCACTCTGGAGAAGAGTACGGTGTGTCCTGAAACAAGTAATAAACACAGCGTAGAGAGCATAGGGCACTTCCACTCAAGGGCGTATAAATTGGGAAAACTAAAAATCAACAAGATACAGGCACCCTAAAGTTTACGGCTGCTCTGTTTCCAAGAACCTCCACTTCGGTACACCTTCAATATCCCAGGAAAGAGAAAAATGGATAAAGAAATGGTGGTACTTGGCACAATGGAATATCACTCAGCCATGAAATCAATGTCATAAGGCTAGTTAGCAGCATGATGAGTGGATTTAGATACGATGATTCTAAGTGAAATAAGTCACACAGAAAAAGACACTTATCCTAAGATATCGCTTATAGAGGGAATGTCAAAATCGCTACACTTGAACTGAATTACAAAACAGAACAGAGTCACACCTTTAGAAGACACACTATGGCTGCTTAACGGGAAAGGTGAGGTGGGGTGATGCATAAAACAAGGGTTTGAAATTAGCTCAGAGACCGCTCCATAAGCCAAATATGTAATAGACAAGGCCTACTCCCTGCTCAGTGAACTGGACTCAACACACCCTAGTCACCACACAAGAATATATCTGACTAGTAAGAATCTGAAAACCTATGTATCGATATCTCTCTGCAAGTGAATCAAGAGGGTGTAAAGTGGCATCAACACAGCAGGGAAAAGCAGCCAAGCCCGATTCTAAACATAAATTACTTTAAAAAACCCACAAAACAAAGACAGTGAAAGAGAGAGAAATTCTTACAAAATCCGTTCAGGGTCTCTGATGCAACCTGGATTGACCATATCTAGACCCATAGCTGGATGAGACATAAAGCTGGACACTCTTGGGGCTGAGAGGATTGGTGAGGTTGGGTGACCAAACGCATATACTTTAAAGTAACACTGTGGAGAACACACCCCATGGGTCTCAAATCTCCAGGTACAAGGGAATCTTCCTACATCAAAACATGCATGGGAAACCCAGAAGATGGTATGCCATGAGATCGGGAAAGGTTTCTAAAACGCACCTCATTTCTCCTCTCCTTGTGCTCGGGTTCGCCATTTCAGCCGCTTGACTAACCATCTCCCTACTTGGAGAATCAGCACCTTTAACCTCCTGATTGTACAGGTTGCAATTTGTCCTGAGGATGAACAGGAAGACGCGGAACCAACGAGGGACGAGCCCTAGGTGTTGGGACAGGCACAGGTCACTCCATTTTCCCATCAGGAAGAAGAATGAACCACAGGCTCAGCCTGCCCCCCAGAACCAAAATAGGGCCTGAAGCAATCCTGCGCTTTTGCGGCCAGCTCCCAAAAAAGCGAGGAGACAAATGGAGCTCAGGGGCACTGCAATTCACAAACGTGCAGAGTTATAAATGAGAACTCTCGTCCACAAATATATTGAGGGAAGGCAACGAAGAGGATTTGAAAGCAAGGCAGATTTGCAGGAAACAGATTTCAGGAGGTAGATTCGACTCGCCTTTAAAGCACATGAAAAGCGGCAAAACGTTGACAATGATGCCCTTGGCCAAAAAGGGCGTATGCGTTTTTTCCTGAATATATTCAGGAAAAAACGCATACGCCCTTTTTGGCCAACCAAGCAAGCCGGAAGGGCAAATCAGCGCTACAAAGAAGTCTCGCTTGCCCTCCGTCAAAAGGGCCATGCTGAACAAACAGTAAAAACCAGAAAAGCAGGACAGGCCATGGAGACATGGGAGCCTTGCTACGCTGATGGGCGGGATGTAAATTGCCAACAGGCACTCTGGAGAAGAGTACGGTGTGTCCTGAAACAAGTAATAAACACAGCATAGAGAGCATAGGGCACTTCCACTCAAGGGTGTATAAATTGGGAAAACTAAAAATCAACAAGACACAGGCACCCTAAAGTTTACGGCTGCTCTGTTTCCAAGAACCTCCACTTCGGTACACCTTCAATATCCCAGGAAAGAGAGAAATGGATAAAGAAATGGTGGTACTTGGCACAATGGAATATCACTCAGCCATGAAATCAATGTCATAAGGCTAGTTAGCAGCATGATGAGTGGATTTAGATACGATGATTCTAAGTGAAATAAGTCACACAGAAAAAGACACATATCCTAAGATATCGCTTATAGAGGGAATGTCAAAATCGCTACACTTGAACTGAATTACAAAACAGAACAGAGTCACACCTTTAGAAGACACACTATGGCTGCTTAACGGGAAAGGTGAGGTGGGGTGATGCATAAAACAAGGGTTTGAAATTAGCTCAGACACCGCTCCATAAGCCAAATATGTAATAGACAAGGCCTACTCCCTGCTCAGTGAACTGGTCTCAACACCCCCTAGTCACCGCACAAGAATATATCTGACTAGTATGAATCTGAAAACCTATGTATCGATATCTCTCTGCAAGTGAATCAAGAGGGTGTAAAGCGGCATAAACACAGCAGGGAAAAGCAGCCAAACCCCATTCTAAACATACATTAGTTTAAAAAACCCACAAAGCAAAGACAGTGAAAGAGAGAGAAATTCTTACAAAATCCGTTCAGGGTCTCTGATGCAACCTGGATTGACCATATCTAGACCCACAGCTGGATGAGACATAAGGCTGGACACTCTTGGGGCTGAGAGGATTGGTGAGGTTGGGTGAGCAAATGCAGATACTTTAAAGTAATACCGCGGGGTACCCACCCCATGGGTCTCAAATCTCCAGGTACAAGGGAATCTTCCTACATCAAAACATGCATGGGAAACCCAGAAGATGGTATGCGTGAGATCAGGAAAGGTTTCTAAAACGCACCTCATTTCTCCTCTCCTTGTGCTCGGGTTCGCCATTCCAGCCGCTTGACTAACCATCTCCCTACTTGGAGAATCAGCACCTTTAACCTACTGTTTCGTCCAGGTTGCAATTTGTCCTGAGGATGAACGGGAAGACGGGGAACCAACGAAAGACTAGCCCTAGGTGTTGGGACAGGCATAGGTCACTCCATTTTCCCATCAGGAAGAAGAATGAACCACAGGCTCAGCCTGCCCCCCAGAACCAAAATAGGGCCTGAAGCAATTCTACGCTTTTGCGGCCAGCTCCCAAAAAAGCGAGGAGACAAATGGAGCTCAGGGGCACTGCAATTCACAAACGTGCAGAGTTATAAATGAGAACTCTCGTCCACAAATATATTGAGGGAAGGCAACGAAGAGGATTTGAAAGCAAGGCAGATTTGCAGGAAACAGATTTCAGGAGGTAGATTCGACTCGCCTTTAAAGCACATGAAAAGCGGCAAAACGTTGACAATGATGCCCTTGGCCAAAAAGGGCGTATGCGTTTTTTCCTGAATATATTCAGGAAAAAACGCATACGCCCTTTTTGGCCAACCAAGCAAGCCGGAAGGGCAAATCAGCGCTACAAAGAAGTCTCGCTTGCCCTCGGTCAAAAGGGCCATGCTGAACAAAGTGTAAAAACCAGAAAAGCAGGACAGGCCATGGAGACATGGAAGCCTTGCTATGCTGATGGGCGGGATGTAAATTGCCAACAGGCACTCTGGAGAAGAGTACGGTGTGTCCTGAAACAAGTAATAAACACAGCGTTGAGAGCACAGGGCACTTCCACTCATGGGTGTATAAATTGGGAAAACTAAAAATCAACAAGACACAGGCACCCTAAAGTTTACGGCTGCTCTGTTTCCAAGAACCTCCACTTCGGTACACCTTCAATATCCCAGGAAAGAGAAAAATGGATAAAGAAATGGTGGTACTTGGCACAGTGGAATATCACTCAGCCATGAAATCAATGTCGTAAGGCTAGTTAGCAGCATGATGAGTGGATTTAGATACGATGATTCTAAGTGAAATAAGTCACACAGAAAAAGACACTTATCCTAAGATATCGCTTATAGAGGGAATGTCAAAATCGCTACACTTGAACTGAATTACAAAACAGAACAGAGTCACACCTTTAGAAGACACACTATGGCTGCTTAACGGGAAAGGTGAGGTGGGGTGATGCATAAAACAAGGGTTTGAAATTAGCTCAGAGACCGCTCCATAAGCCAAATATGTAATAGACAAGGCCTACTCCCTGCTCAGTGAACTGGACTCAACACACCCTAGTCAACACACAAGAATATATCTGACTAGTAAGAATCTGAAAACCTATGTATCGATATCTCTCTGCAAGTGAATCAAGAGGGTGTAAAGCGGCATCAACACAGCAGGGAAAAGCAGCCAAGCCCGATTCTAAACATAAATTACTTTAAAAAACCCACAAAACAAAGACAGTGAAAGAGAGAGAAATTCTTACAAAATCCGTTGAGGGTCTCTGATGCAACCTGGATTGACCATATCAAGACCCACAGCTGGATGAGACATAAGGCTGGACACTCTTGGGGCCGAGAGGGTTGGTGAGGTTGGGTGAGCAAATGCAGATACTTTAAAGTAACACTGCGGGGAACACACCCCATGGGTCTCAAATCTCCAGGTACAAGGGAATCTTCCTACATCAAAACATGCATGGGAAACCCAGAAGATGGTATGCCATGAGATCGGGAAAGGTTTCTAAAACGCACCTCATTTCTCCTCTCCTTGTGCTCAGGTTCACCATTCCAGCTGCTTGACTAACCATCTCCCTACTTGGAGAATCAGCACCTTTAACCTCCTGATTGTACAGGTTGCAATTTGTCCTGAGGATGAACGGGAAGACGGGGAACCAACGAAAGACTAGCCCTAGGTGTTGGGACAGGCACAGGTCACTCCATTTTCCCATCAGGAAGAAGAATGAACCACAGGCTCAGCCTGCCCCCCAGAACCAAAATAGGGCCTGAAGCAATCCTGCGCTTTTGCGGCCAGCTCCCAAAAAAGCGAGGAGACAAATGGAGCTCAGGGGCACTGCAATTCACAAACGTGCAGAGTTATAAATGAGAACTCTCGTCCACAAATATATTGAGGGAAGGCAACGAAGAGGATTTGAAAGCAAGGCAGATTTGCAGGAAACAGATTTCAGGAGGTAGATTCGACTCGCCTTTAAAGCACATGAAAAGCGGCAAAACGTTGACAATGATGCCCTTGGCCAAAAAGGGCGTATGCGTTTTTTCCTGAATATATTCAGGAAAAAACGCATACGCCCTTTTTGGCCAACCAAGCAAGCCGGAAGGGCAAATCAGCGCTACAAAGAAGTCTCGCTTGCCCTCGGTCAAAAGGGCCATGCTGAACAAAGTGTAAAAACCAGAAAAGCAGGACAGGCCATGGAGACATGGGAGCCTTGCTACGCTGATGGGCGGGATGTAAATTGCCAACAGGCACTCTGGAGAAGAGTACGGTGTGTCCTGAAACAAGTAATAAACACAGCGTAGAGAGCATAGGGCACTTCCACTCAAGGGCGTATAAATTGGGAAAACTAAAAATCAACAAGATACAGGCACCCTAAAGTTTACGGCTGCTCTGTTTCCAAGAACCTCCACTTCGGTACACCTTCAATATCCCAGGAAAGAGAAAAATGGATAAAGAAATGGTGGTACTTGGCACAATGGAATATCACTCAGCCATGAAATCAATGTCATAAGGCTAGTTAGCAGCATGATGAGTGGATTTAGATACGATGATTCTAAGTGAAATAAGTCACACAGAAAAAGACACTTATCCTAAGATATCGCTTATAGAGGGAATGTCAAAATCGCTACACTTGAACTGAATTACAAAACAGAACAGAGTCACACCTTTAGAAGACACACTATGGCTGCTTAACGGGAAAGGTGAGGTGGGGTGATGCATAAAACAAGGGTTTGAAATTAGCTCAGAGACCGCTCCATAAGCCAAATATGTAATAGACAAGGCCTACTCCCTGCTCAGTGAACTGGACTCAACACACCCTAGTCACCACACAAGAATATATCTGACTAGTAAGAATCTGAAAACCTATGTATCGATATCTCTCTGCAAGTGAATCAAGAGGGTGTAAAGTGGCATCAACACAGCAGGGAAAAGCAGCCAAGCCCGATTCTAAACATAAATTACTTTAAAAAACCCACAAAACAAAGACAGTGAAAGAGAGAGAAATTCTTACAAAATCCGTTCAGGGTCTCTGATGCAACCTGGATTGACCATATCTAGACCCATAGCTGGATGAGACATAAAGCTGGACACTCTTGGGGCTGAGAGGATTGGTGAGGTTGGGTGACCAAACGCATATACTTTAAAGTAACACTGTGGAGAACACACCCCATGGGTCTCAAATCTCCAGGTACAAGGGAATCTTCCTACATCAAAACATGCATGGGAAACCCAGAAGATGGTATGCCATGAGATCGGGAAAGGTTTCTAAAACGCACCTCATTTCTCCTCTCCTTGTGCTCGGGTTCGCCATTTCAGCCGCTTGACTAACCATCTCCCTACTTGGAGAATCAGCACCTTTAACCTCCTGATTGTACAGGTTGCAATTTGTCCTGAGGATGAACAGGAAGACGCGGAACCAACGAGGGACGAGCCCTAGGTGTTGGGACAGGCACAGGTCACTCCATTTTCCCATCAGGAAGAAGAATGAACCACAGGCTCAGCCTGCCCCCCAGAACCAAAATAGGGCCTGAAGCAATCCTGCGCTTTTGCGGCCAGCTCCCAAAAAAGCGAGGAGACAAATGGAGCTCAGGGGCACTGCAATTCACAAACGTGCAGAGTTATAAATGAGAACTCTCGTCCACAAATATATTGAGGGAAGGCAACGAAGAGGATTTGAAAGCAAGGCAGATTTGCAGGAAACAGATTTCAGGAGGTAGATTCGACTCGCCTTTAAAGCACATGAAAAGCGGCAAAACGTTGACAATGATGCCCTTGGCCAAAAAGGGCGTATGCGTTTTTTCCTGAATATATTCAGGAAAAAACGCATACGCCCTTTTTGGCCAACCAAGCAAGCCGGAAGGGCAAATCAGCGCTACAAAGAAGTCTCGCTTGCCCTCCGTCAAAAGGGCCATGCTGAACAAACAGTAAAAACCAGAAAAGCAGGACAGGCCATGGAGACATGGGAGCCTTGCTACGCTGATGGGCGGGATGTAAATTGCCAACAGGCACTCTGGAGAAGAGTACGGTGTGTCCTGAAACAAGTAATAAACACAGCATAGAGAGCATAGGGCACTTCCACTCAAGGGTGTATAAATTGGGAAAACTAAAAATCAACAAGACACAGGCACCCTAAAGTTTACGGCTGCTCTGTTTCCAAGAACCTCCACTTCGGTACACCTTCAATATCCCAGGAAAGAGAGAAATGGATAAAGAAATGGTGGTACTTGGCACAATGGAATATCACTCAGCCATGAAATCAATGTCATAAGGCTAGTTAGCAGCATGATGAGTGGATTTAGATACGATGATTCTAAGTGAAATAAGTCACACAGAAAAAGACACATATCCTAAGATATCGCTTATAGAGGGAATGTCAAAATCGCTACACTTGAACTGAATTACAAAACAGAACAGAGTCACACCTTTAGAAGACACACTATGGCTGCTTAACGGGAAAGGTGAGGTGGGGTGATGCATAAAACAAGGGTTTGAAATTAGCTCAGACACCGCTCCATAAGCCAAATATGTAATAGACAAGGCCTACTCCCTGCTCAGTGAACTGGTCTCAACACCCCCTAGTCACCGCACAAGAATATATCTGACTAGTATGAATCTGAAAACCTATGTATCGATATCTCTCTGCAAGTGAATCAAGAGGGTGTAAAGCGGCATAAACACAGCAGGGAAAAGCAGCCAAACCCCATTCTAAACATACATTAGTTTAAAAAACCCACAAAGCAAAGACAGTGAAAGAGAGAGAAATTCTTACAAAATCCGTTCAGGGTCTCTGATGCAACCTGGATTGACCATATCTAGACCCACAGCTGGATGAGACATAAGGCTGGACACTCTTGGGGCTGAGAGGATTGGTGAGGTTGGGTGAGCAAATGCAGATACTTTAAAGTAATACCGCGGGGTACCCACCCCATGGGTCTCAAATCTCCAGGTACAAGGGAATCTTCCTACATCAAAACATGCATGGGAAACCCAGAAGATGGTATGCGTGAGATCAGGAAAGGTTTCTAAAACGCACCTCATTTCTCCTCTCCTTGTGCTCGGGTTCGCCATTCCAGCCGCTTGACTAACCATCTCCCTACTTGGAGAATCAGCACCTTTAACCTACTGTTTCGTCCAGGTTGCAATTTGTCCTGAGGATGAACGGGAAGACGGGGAACCAACGAAAGACTAGCCCTAGGTGTTGGGACAGGCATAGGTCACTCCATTTTCCCATCAGGAAGAAGAATGAACCACAGGCTCAGCCTGCCCCCCAGAACCAAAATAGGGCCTGAAGCAATTCTACGCTTTTGCGGCCAGCTCCCAAAAAAGCGAGGAGACAAATGGAGCTCAGGGGCACTGCAATTCACAAACGTGCAGAGTTATAAATGAGAACTCTCGTCCACAAATATATTGAGGGAAGGCAACGAAGAGGATTTGAAAGCAAGGCAGATTTGCAGGAAACAGATTTCAGGAGGTAGATTCGACTCGCCTTTAAAGCACATGAAAAGCGGCAAAACGTTGACAATGATGCCCTTGGCCAAAAAGGGCGTATGCGTTTTTTCCTGAATATATTCAGGAAAAAACGCATACGCCCTTTTTGGCCAACCAAGCAAGCCGGAAGGGCAAATCAGCGCTACAAAGAAGTCTCGCTTGCCCTCGGTCAAAAGGGCCATGCTGAACAAAGTGTAAAAACCAGAAAAGCAGGACAGGCCATGGAGACATGGAAGCCTTGCTATGCTGATGGGCGGGATGTAAATTGCCAACAGGCACTCTGGAGAAGAGTACGGTGTGTCCTGAAACAAGTAATAAACACAGCGTTGAGAGCACAGGGCACTTCCACTCATGGGTGTATAAATTGGGAAAACTAAAAATCAACAAGACACAGGCACCCTAAAGTTTACGGCTGCTCTGTTTCCAAGAACCTCCACTTCGGTACACCTTCAATATCCCAGGAAAGAGAAAAATGGATAAAGAAATGGTGGTACTTGGCACAGTGGAATATCACTCAGCCATGAAATCAATGTCGTAAGGCTAGTTAGCAGCATGATGAGTGGATTTAGATACGATGATTCTAAGTGAAATAAGTCACACAGAAAAAGACACTTATCCTAAGATATCGCTTATAGAGGGAATGTCAAAATCGCTACACTTGAACTGAATTACAAAACAGAACAGAGTCACACCTTTAGAAGACACACTATGGCTGCTTAACGGGAAAGGTGAGGTGGGGTGATGCATAAAACAAGGGTTTGAAATTAGCTCAGAGACCGCTCCATAAGCCAAATATGTAATAGACAAGGCCTACTCCCTGCTCAGTGAACTGGACTCAACACACCCTAGTCAACACACAAGAATATATCTGACTAGTAAGAATCTGAAAACCTATGTATCGATATCTCTCTGCAAGTGAATCAAGAGGGTGTAAAGCGGCATCAACACAGCAGGGAAAAGCAGCCAAGCCCGATTCTAAACATAAATTACTTTAAAAAACCCACAAAACAAAGACAGTGAAAGAGAGAGAAATTCTTACAAAATCCGTTGAGGGTCTCTGATGCAACCTGGATTGACCATATCAAGACCCACAGCTGGATGAGACATAAGGCTGGACACTCTTGGGGCCGAGAGGGTTGGTGAGGTTGGGTGAGCAAATGCAGATACTTTAAAGTAACACTGCGGGGAACACACCCCATGGGTCTCAAATCTCCAGGTACAAGGGAATCTTCCTACATCAAAACATGCATGGGAAACCCAGAAGATGGTATGCCATGAGATCGGGAAAGGTTTCTAAAACGCACCTCATTTCTCCTCTCCTTGTGCTCAGGTTCACCATTCCAGCTGCTTGACTAACCATCTCCCTACTTGGAGAATCAGCACCTTTAACCTCCTGATTGTACAGGTTGCAATTTGTCCTGAGGATGAACGGGAAGACGGGGAACCAACGAAAGACTAGCCCTAGGTGTTGGGACAGGCACAGGTCACTCCATTTTCCCATCAGGAAGAAGAATGAACCACAGGCTCAGCCTGCCCCCCAGAACCAAAATAGGGCCTGAAGCAATCCTGCGCTTTTGCGGCCAGCTCCCAAAAAAGCGAGGAGACAAATGGAGCTCAGGGGCACTGCAATTCACAAACGTGCAGAGTTATAAATGAGAACTCTCGTCCACAAATATATTGAGGGAAGGCAACGAAGAGGATTTGAAAGCAAGGCAGATTTGCAGGAAACAGATTTCAGGAGGTAGATTCGACTCGCCTTTAAAGCACATGAAAAGCGGCAAAACGTTGACAATGATGCCCTTGGCCAAAAAGGGCGTATGCGTTTTTTCCTGAATATATTCAGGAAAAAACGCATACGCCCTTTTTGGCCAACCAAGCAAGCCGGAAGGGCAAATCAGCGCTACAAAGAAGTCTCGCTTGCCCTCGGTCAAAAGGGCCATGCTGAACAAAGTGTAAAAACCAGAAAAGCAGGACAGGCCATGGAGACATGGAAGCCTTGCTACGCTGATGGGCGGGATGTAAATTGCCAACAGGCACTCTGGAGAAGAGTACGGTGTGTCCTGAAACAAGTAATAAACACAGCGTTGAGAGCATAGGGCACTTCCACTCATGGGTGTATAAATTGGGAAAACTAAAAATCAACAAGACACAGGCACCCTAAAGTTTACGGCTGCTCTGTTTCCAAGAACCTCCGCTTCGGTACACCTTCAATATCCCAGGAAAGAGAAAAATGGATAAAGAAATGGTGGTACTTGGCACAGTGGAATATCACTCAGCCATGAAATCAATGTCATAAGGCTAGTTAGCAGCATGATGAGTGGATTTAGGTACGATGATTCTAAGTGAAATAAGTCACACAGAAAAAGACACTTATCCTAAGATATCGCTTATAGAGGGAATGTCAAAATCGCTACACTTGAACTGAATTACAAAACAGAACAGAGTCACACCTTTAGAAGACACACTATGGCTGCTTAACGGGAAAGGTGAGGTGGGGTGATGCATAAAACAAGGGTTTGAAATTAGCTCAGAGACCGCTCCATAAGCCAAATATGTAATAGACAAGGCCTACTCCCTGCTCAGTGAACTGGACTCAACACACCCTAGTCACCACACAAGAATATATCTGACTAGTAAGAATCTGAAAACCTATGTATCGATATCTCTCTGCAAGTGAATCAAGAGGGTGTAAAGCGGCATCAACACAGCAGGGAAAAGCAGCCAAACCCCATTCTAAACATACATTACTTTAAAAAACCCACAAAGCAAAGACAGTGAAAGAGAGAGAAATTCTTACAAAATCCGTTCAGGGTCTATGATGCAACCTGGATTGACCATATCTAGACCCACAGCTGGATGAGACATAAGGCTGGACACTCTTGGGGCTGAGAGGGTTGGTGAGGTTGGGTGAGCAAATGCAGATACTTTAAAGTAACACTGCGGGGAACACACCCCATGGGTCTCAAATCTCCAGGTACAAGGGAATCTTCCTACATCAAAACATGCATGGGAAACCCAGAAGATGGTATGCCATGAGATCGGGAAAGGTTTCTAAAACGCACCTCATTTCTCCTCTCCTTGTGCTCGGGTTCGCCATTCCAGCCGCTTGACTAACCATCTCCCTACTTGGAGAATCAGCACCTTTAACCTACTGTTTCGTCCAGGTTGCAATTTGTCCTGAGGATGAACGGGAAGACGGGGAACCAACGAAAGACTAGCCCTAGGTGTTGGGACAGGCATAGGTCACTCCATTTTCCCATCAGGAAGAAGAATGAACCACAGGCTCAGCCTGCCCCCCAGAACCAAAATAGGGCCTGAAGCAATTCTACGCTTTTGCGGCCAGCTCCCAAAAAAGCGAGGAGACAAATGGAGCTCAGGGGCACTGCAATTCACAAACGTGCAGAGTTATAAATGAGAACTCTCGTCCACAAATATATTGAGGGAAGGCAACGAAGAGGATTTGAAAGCAAGGCAGATTTGCAGGAAACAGATTTCAGGAGGTAGATTCGACTCGCCTTTAAAGCACATGAAAAGCGGCAAAACGTTGACAATGATGCCCTTGGCCAAAAAGGGCGTATGCGTTTTTTCCTGAATATATTCAGGAAAAAACGCATACGCCCTTTTTGGCCAACCAAGCAAGCCGGAAGGGCAAATCAGCGCTACAAAGAAGTCTCGCTTGCCCTCGGTCAAAAGGGCCATGCTGAACAAAGTGTAAAAACCAGAAAAGCAGGACAGGCCATGGAGACATGGAAGCCTTGCTACGCTGATGGGCGGGATGTAAATTGCCAACAGGCACTCTGGAGAAGAGTACGGTGTGTCCTGAAACAAGTAATAAACACAGCGTTGAGAGCATAGGGCACTTCCACTCATGGGTGTATAAATTGGGAAAACTAAAAATCAACAAGACACAGGCACCCTAAAGTTTACGGCTGCTCTGTTTCCAAGAACCTCCGCTTCGGTACACCTTCAATATCCCAGGAAAGAGAAAAATGGATAAAGAAATGGTGGTACTTGGCACAGTGGAATATCACTCAGCCATGAAATCAATGTCATAAGGCTAGTTAGCAGCATGATGAGTGGATTTAGGTACGATGATTCTAAGTGAAATAAGTCACACAGAAAAAGACACTTATCCTAAGATATCGCTTATAGAGGGAATGTCAAAATCGCTACACTTGAACTGAATTACAAAACAGAACAGAGTCACACCTTTAGAAGACACACTATGGCTGCTTAACGGGAAAGGTGAGGTGGGGTGATGCATAAAACAAGGGTTTGAAATTAGCTCAGAGACCGCTCCATAAGCCAAATATGTAATAGACAAGGCCTACTCCCTGCTCAGTGAACTGGACTCAACACGCCCTAGTCAACACACAAGAATATATCTGACTAGTAAGAATCTGAAAACCTATGTATCGATATCTCTCTGCAAGTGAATCAAGAGGGTGTAAAGCGGCATCAACACAGCAGGGAAAAGCAGCCAAGCCCGATTCTAAACATAAATTACTTTAAAAAACCCACAAAACAAAGACAGTGAAAGAGAGAGAAATTCTTACAAAATCCGTTGAGGGTCTCTGATGCAACCTGGATTGACCATATCAAGACCCACAGCTGGATGAGACATAAGGCTGGACACTCTTGGGGCCGAGAGGGTTGGTGAGGTTGGGTGAGCAAATGCAGATACTTTAAAGTAACACTGCGGGGAACACACCCCATGGGTCTCAAATCTCCAGGTACAAGGGAATCTTCCTACATCAAAACATGCATGGGAAACCCAGAAGATGGTATGCCATGAGATCGGGAAAGGTTTCTAAAACGCACCTCATTTCTCCTCTCCTTGTGCTCAGGTTCACCATTCCAGCTGCTTGACTAACCATCTCCCTACTTGGAGAATCAGCACCTTTAACCTCCTGATTGTACAGGTTGCAATTTGTCCTGAGGATGAACGGGAAGACGGGGAACCAACGAAAGACTAGCCCTAGGTGTTGGGACAGGCACAGGTCACTCCATTTTCCCATCAGGAAGAAGAATGAACCACAGGCTCAGCCTGCCCCCCAGAACCAAAATAGGGCCTGAAGCAATCCTGCGCTTTTGCGGCCAGCTCCCAAAAAAGCGAGGAGACAAATGGAGCTCAGGGGCACTGCAATTCACAAACGTGCAGAGTTATAAATGAGAACTCTCGTCCACAAATATATTGAGGGAAGGCAACGAAGAGGATTTGAAAGCAAGGCAGATTTGCAGGAAACAGATTTCAGGAGGTAGATTCGACTCGCCTTTAAAGCACATGAAAAGCGGCAAAACGTTGACAATGATGCCCTTGGCCAAAAAGGGCGTATGCGTTTTTTCCTGAATATATTCAGGAAAAAACGCATACGCCCTTTTTGGCCAACCAAGCAAGCCGGAAGGGCAAATCAGCGCTACAAAGAAGTCTCGCTTGCCCTCGGTCAAAAGGGCCATGCTGAACAAAGTGTAAAAACCAGAAAAGCAGGACAGGCCATGGAGACATGGAAGCCTTGCTACGCTGATGGGCGGGATGTAAATTGCCAACAGGCACTCTGGAGAAGAGTACGGTGTGTCCTGAAACAAGTAATAAACACAGCGTTGAGAGCATAGGGCACTTCCACTCATGGGTGTATAAATTGGGAAAACTAAAAATCAACAAGACACAGGCACCCTAAAGTTTACGGCTGCTCTGTTTCCAAGAACCTCCGCTTCGGTACACCTTCAATATCCCAGGAAAGAGAAAAATGGATAAAGAAATGGTGGTACTTGGCACAGTGGAATATCACTCAGCCATGAAATCAATGTCATAAGGCTAGTTAGCAGCATGATGAGTGGATTTAGGTACGATGATTCTAAGTGAAATAAGTCACACAGAAAAAGACACTTATCCTAAGATATCGCTTATAGAGGGAATGTCAAAATCGCTACACTTGAACTGAATTACAAAACAGAACAGAGTCACACCTTTAGAAGACACACTATGGCTGCTTAACGGGAAAGGTGAGGTGGGGTGATGCATAAAACAAGGGTTTGAAATTAGCTCAGAGACCGCTCCATAAGCCAAATATGTAATAGACAAGGCCTACTCCCTGCTCAGTGAACTGGACTCAACACACCCTAGTCACCACACAAGAATATATCTGACTAGTAAGAATCTGAAAACCTATGTATCGATATCTCTCTGCAAGTGAATCAAGAGGGTGTAAAGCGGCATCAACACAGCAGGGAAAAGCAGCCAAACCCCATTCTAAACATACATTACTTTAAAAAACCCACAAAGCAAAGACAGTGAAAGAGAGAGAAATTCTTACAAAATCCGTTCAGGGTCTATGATGCAACCTGGATTGACCATATCTAGACCCACAGCTGGATGAGACATAAGGCTGGACACTCTTGGGGCTGTGAGGGTTGGTGAGGTTGGGTGAGCAAATGCAGATACTTTAAAGTAACACTGCGGGGAACACACCCCATGGGTCTCAAATCTCCAGGTACAAGGGAATCTTCCTACATCAAAACATGCATGGGAAACCCAGAAGATGGTATGCCATGAGATCGGGAAAGGTTTCTAAAACGCACCTCATTTCTCCTCTCCTTGTGCTCGGGTTCGCCATTCCAGCCGCTTGACTAACCATCTCCCTACTTGGAGAATCAGCACCTTTAACCTCCTGATTGTACAGGTTGCAATTTGTCCTGAGGATGAACGGTAAGACGCGGAACCAACGAGATACGAGCCCTAGGTGTTGGGACAGGCATAGGTCACTCCATTTTCCCATCAGGAAGAAGAATGAACCACAGGCTCAGCCTGCCCCCCAGAACCAAAATAGGGCCTGAAGCAATCCTGCGCTTTTGCGGCCAGCTCCCAAAAAAGCGAGGAGACAAATGGAGCTCAGGGGCACTGCAATTCACAAACGTGCAGAGTTATAAATGAGAACTCTCGTCCACAAATATATTGAGGGAAGGCAACGAAGAGGATTTGAAAGCAAGGCAGATTTGCAGGAAACAGATTTCAGGAGGTAGATTCGACTCGCCTTTAAAGCACATGAAAAGCGGCAAAACGTTGACAATGATGCCCTTGGCCAAAAAGGGCGTATGCGTTTTTTCCTGAATATATTCAGGAAAAAACGCATACGCCCTTTTTGGCCAACCAAGCAAGCCGGAAGGGCAAATCAGCGCTACAAAGAAGTCTCGCTTGCCCTCCGTCAAAAGGTCCATGCTGAACAAACAGTAAAAACCAGAAAAGCTGGACAGGCCATGGAGACATGGGAGCCTTGCTACGCTGATGGGCGGGATGTAAATTGCCAACAGGCACTCTGGAGAAGAGTACGGTGTGTCCTGAAACAAGTAATAAACACAGCATAGAGAGCATAGGGCACTTCCACTCAAGGGCGTATAAATTGGGAAAACTAAAAATCAACAAGACACAGGCACCCTAAAGTTTACGGCTGCTCTGTTTCCAAGAACCTCCACTTCGGTACACCTTCAATATCCCAGGAAAGAGAAAAATGGATAAAGAAATGGTGGTACTTGGCACAATGGAATATCACTCAGCCATGAAATCAATGTCATAAGGCTAGTTAGCAGCATGATGAGTGGATTTAGGTACGATGATTCTAAGTGAAATAAGTCACACAGAAAAAGACACTTATCCTAAGATATCGCTTATAGAGGGAATGTCAAAATCGCTACACTTGAACTGAATTACAAAACAGAACAGAGTCACACCTTTAGAAGACACATTATGGCTGCTTAACGGGAAAGGTGAGGTGGGGTGATGCATAAAACAAGGGTTTGAAATTAGCTCAGAGACCGCTCCATAAGCCAAATATGTAATAGACAAGGCCTACTCCCTGCTCAGTGAACTGGACTCAACACACCCTAGTCACCACACAAGAATATATCTGACTAGTAAGAATCTGAAAACCTATGTATCGATATCTCTCTGCAAGTGAATCAAGAGGGTGTAAAGCGGCATCAACACAGCAGGGAAAAGCAGCCAAGCCCGATTCTAAACATAAATTACTTTAAAAAACCCACAAAACAAAGACAGTGAAAGAGAGAGAAATTCTTACAAAATCCGTTCAGGGTCTCTGATGCAACCTGGATTGACCATATCTAGACCCATAGCTGGATGAGACATAAAGCTGGACACTCTTGGGGCTGAGAGGATTGGTGAGGTTGGGTGACCAAACGCATATACTTTAAAGTAACACTGCGGAGAACACACCCCATGGGTCTCAAATCTCCAGGTACAAGGGAATCTTCCTACATCAAAACATGCATGGGAAACCCAGAAGATGGTATGCCATGAGATCGGGAAAGGTTTCTAAAACGCACCTCATTTCTCCTCTCCTTGTGCTCGGGTTCGCCATTCCAGCCGCTTGACTAACCATCTCCCTACTTGGAGAATCAGCACCTTTAACCTCCTGATTGTACAGGTTGCAATTTGTCCTGAGGATGAACAGGAAGACGCGGAACCAACGAGGGACGAGCCCAAGGTGTTGGGACAGGCATAGGTCACTCCATTTTCCCATCAGGAAGAAGAATGAACCACAGGCTCAGCCTGCCCCCCAGAACCAAAATAGGGCCTGAAGCAATCCTGCGCTTTTGCGGCCAGCTCCCAAAAAAGCGAGGAGACAAATGGAGCTCAGGGGCACTGCAATTCACAAACGTGCAGAGTTATAAATGAGAACTCTCGTCCACAAATATATTGAGGGAAGGCAACGAAGAGGATTTCAAAGCAAGGCAGATTTGCAGGAAACAGATTTCAGGAGGTAGATTCGACTCGCCTTTAAAGCACATGAAAAGCGGCAAAACGTTGACAATGATGCCCTTGGCCAAAAAGGGCGTATGCGTTTTTTCCTGAATATATTCAGGAAAAAACGCATACGCCCTTTTTGGCCAACCAAGCAAGCCGGAAGGGCAAATCAGCGCTACAAAGAAGTCTCGCTTGCCCTCGGTCAAAAGGGCCATGCTGAACAAAGTGTAAAAACCAGAAAAGCAGGACAGGCCATGGAGACATGGGAGCCTTGCTACGCTGATGGGCGGGACGTAAATTGCCAACAGGCACTCTGGAGAAGAGTACGGTGTGTCCTGAAACAAGTAATAAACACAGCGTAGAGAGCATAGGGCACTTCCACTCAAGGGCGTATAAATTGGGAAAACTAAAAATCAACAAGACACAGGCACCCTAAAGTTTATGGGTGCTCTGTTTCCAAGAACCTCCACTTCGGTACACCTTCAATATCCCAGGAAAGAGAAAAATGGATAAAGAAATGGTGGTACTTGGCACAATGGAATATCACTCAGCCATGAAATCAATGTCATAAGGCTAGTTAGCAGCATGATGAGTGGATTTAGATACGATGATTCTAAGTGAAATAAGTCACACAGAAAAAGACACTTATCCTAAGATATCGCTTATAGAGGGAATGTCAAAACCGCTACACTTGAACTGAATTACAAAACAGAACAGAGTCACACCTTTAGAAGACACACTATGGCTGCTTAACGGGAAAGGTGAGGTGGGGTGATGCATAAAACAAGGGTTTGAAATTAGCTCAGACACCGCCCCATAAGCCAAATATGTAATAGACAAGGCCTACACCCTGCTCAGTGAACTGGACTCAACACACCCTAGTCACCACACAAGAATATATCTGACTAGTAAGAATCTGAAAACCTATGTATCGATATCTCTCTGCAAGTGAATCAAGAGGGTGTAAAGCGGCATCAACACAGCAGGGAAAAGCAGCCAAGCCCGATTCTAAACATAAATTACTTTAAAAAACCCACAAAACAAAGACAGTGAAAGAGAGAGAAATTCTTACAAAATCCGTTCAGGGTCTCTGATGCAACCTGGATTGACCATATCTAGACCCATAGCTGGATGAGACATAAAGCTGGACACTCTTGGGGCTGAGAGGATTGGTGAGGTTGGGTGACCAAACGCATATACTTTAAAGTAACACTGCGGAGAACACACCCCATGGGTCTCAAATCTCCAGGTACAAGGGAATCTTCCTACATCAAAACATGCATGGGAAACCCAGAAGATGGTATGCCATGAGATCGGGAAAGGTTTCTAAAACGCACCTCATTTCTCCTCTCCTTGTGCTCGGGTTCGCCATTCCAGCCGCTTGACTAACCATCTCCCTACTTGGAGAATCAGCACCTTTAACCTCCTGATTGTACAGGTTGCAATTTGTCCTGAGGATGAACAGGAAGACGCGGAACCAACGAGGGACGAGCCCAAGGTGTTGGGACAGGCATAGGTCACTCCATTTTCCCATCAGGAAGAAGAATGAACCACAGGCTCAGCCTGCCCCCCAGAACCAAAATAGGGCCTGAAGCAATCCTGCGCTTTTGCGGCCAGCTCCCAAAAAAGCGAGGAGACAAATGGAGCTCAGGGGCACTGCAATTCACAAACGTGCAGAGTTATAAATGAGAACTCTCGTCCACAAATATATTGAGGGAAGGCAACGAAGAGGATTTCAAAGCAAGGCAGATTTGCAGGAAACAGATTTCAGGAGGTAGATTCGACTCGCCTTTAAAGCACATGAAAAGCGGCAAAACGTTGACAATGATGCCCTTGGCCAAAAAGGGCGTATGCGTTTTTTCCTGAATATATTCAGGAAAAAACGCATACGCCCTTTTTGGCCAACCAAGCAAGCCGGAAGGGCAAATCAGCGCTACAAAGAAGTCTCGCTTGCCCTCGGTCAAAAGGGCCATGCTGAACAAAGTGTAAAAACCAGAAAAGCAGGACAGGCCATGGAGACATGGGAGCCTTGCTACGCTGATGGGCGGGACGTAAATTGCCAACAGGCACTCTGGAGAAGAGTACGGTGTGTCCTGAAACAAGTAATAAACACAGCGTAGAGAGCATAGGGCACTTCCACTCAAGGGCGTATAAATTGGGAAAACTAAAAATCAACAAGACACAGGCACCCTAAAGTTTACGGGTGCTCTGTTTCCAAGAACCTCCACTTCGGTACACCTTCAATATCCCAGGAAAGAGAAAAATGGATAAAGAAATGGTGGTACTTGGCACAATGGAATATCACTCAGCCATGAAATCAATGTCATAAGGCTAGTTAGCAGCATGATGAGTGGATTTAGATACGATGATTCTAAGTGAAATAAGTCACACAGAAAAAGACACTTATCCTAAGATATCGCTTATAGAGGGAATGTCAAAACCGCTACACTTGAACTGAATTACAAAACAGAACAGAGTCACACCTTTAGAAGACACACTATGGCTGCTTAACGGGAAAGGTGAGGTGGGGTGATGCATAAAACAAGGGTTTGAAATTAGCTCACACACCGCCCCATAAGCCAAATATGTAATAGACAAGGCCTACACCCTGCTCAGTGAACTGGACTCAACACACCCTAGTCACCACACAAGAATATATCTGACTAGTAAGAATCTGAAAACCTATGTATCGATATCTCTCTGCAAGTGAATCAAGAGGGTGTAAAGCGGCTTCAACACAGCAGGGAAAAGCAGCCAAGCCCCATTCTAAACATAAATTACTTTAAAAAACCCACAAAACAAAGACAGTGAAAGAGAGAGAAATTCTTACAAAATCCGTTCAGGGTCTCTGATGCAACCTGGATTGACCATATCTAGACCCACAGCTGGATGAAACAAAAGGCTGGACACTCTTGGGGCTGAGAGGATTGGTGAGGTTGGGTGAGCAGACGCAGATACTTTAAAGTAACACTGCGGGGAACACACCCCATGGGTCTCAAATCTCCAGGTACAAGGGCATCTTCCTACATCAAAACATGCATGGGAAAGCCAGAAGATGGTATGCCGTGAGATCGGGAAAGGTTTCTAAAACGCACCTCATTTCTCCTCTCCTTGTGCTCGGGTTCGCCATTCCAGCCGCTTGACTAACCATCTCCCTACTTGGAGAATCAGCACCTTTAACCTACTGTTTCGTCCAGGTTGCAATTTGTCCTGAGGATGAACGGGAAGACGGGGAACCAACGAAAGACTAGCCCTAGGTGTTGGGACAGGCACAGGTCACTCCATTTTCCCATCAGGAAGAAGAATGAACCACAGGCTCAGCCTGCCCCCCAGAACCAAAATAGGGCCTGAAGCAATCTTGCGCTTTTGCGGCCAGCTCCCAAAAAAGCGAGGAGACAAATGGAGCTCAGGGGCACTGCAATTCACAAACGTGCAGAGTTATAAATGAGAACTCTCGTCCACAAATATATTGAGGGAAGGCAACGAAGAGGATTTGAAAGCAAGGCAGATTTGCAGGAAACAGATTTCAGGAGGTAGATTCGACTCGCCTTTAAAGCACATGAAAAGCGGCAAAACGTTGACAATGATGCCCTTGGCCAAAAAGGGCGTATGCGTTTTTTCCTGAATATATTCAGGAAAAAACGCATACGCCCTTTTTGGCCAACCAAGCAAGCCGGAAGGGCAAATCAGCGCTACAAAGAAGTCTCGCTTGCCCTCGGTCAAAAGGGCCATGCTGAACAAAGTGTAAAAACCAGAAAAGCAGGACAGGCCATGGAGACATGGGAGCCTTGCTACGCTGATGGGCGGGATGTAAATTGCCAACAGGCACTCTGGAGAAGAGTACGGTGTGTCCTGAAACAAGTAATAAACACAGCGTAGAGAGCATAGGGCACTTCCACTCAAGGGCGTATAAATTGGGAAAACTAAAAATCAACAAGACACAGGCACCCTAAAGTTTACGGCTGCTCTGTTTCCAAGAACCTCCACTTCGGTACACCTTCAATATCCCAGGAAAGAGAAAAATGGATAAAGAAATGGTGGTATTTGGCACAATGGAATATCACTCAGCCATGAAATCAATGTCATAAGGCTAGTTAGCAGCATGATGAGTGGATTTAGATACGATGATTCTAAGTGAAATAAGTCACACAGAAAAAGACACTTATCCTAAGATATCGCTTATAGAGGGAATGTCAAAATCGCTACACTTGAACTGAATTACAAAACAGAACAGAGTCACACCTTTAGAAGACACACTATGGCTGCTTAACGGGAAAGGTGAGGTGGGGTGATGCATAAAACAAGGGTTTGAAATTAGCTCAAACACCGCTCCATAAGCCAAATATGTAATAGACAAGGCCTACTCCCTGCTCAGTGAACTGGTCTCAACACCCCCTAGTCACCGCACAAGAATATATCTGACTAGTATGAATCTGAAAACCTATGTATCGATATCTCTCTGCAAGTGAATCAAGAGGGTGTAAAGCGGCATAAACACAGCAGGGAAAAGCAGCCAAACCCCATTCTAAACATACATTAGTTTAAAAAACCCACAAAGCAAAGACAGTGAAAGAGAGAGAAATTCTTACAAAATCCGTTCAGGGTCTCTGATGCAACCTGGATTGACCATATCTAGACCCACAGCTGGATGAGACATAAGGCTGGACACTCTTGGGGCTGAGAGGATTGGTGAGGTTGGGTGAGCAAATGCAGATACTTTAAAGTAATACCGCGGGGTACCCACCCCATGGGTCTCAAATCTCCAGGTACAAGGGAATCTTCCTACATCAAAACATGCATGGGAAACCCAGAAGATGGTATGCGTGAGATCAGGAAAGGTTTCTAAAACGCACCTCATTTCTCCTCTCCTTGTGCTCGGGTTCGCCATTCCAGCCGCTTGACTAACCATCTCCCTACTTGGAGAATCAGCACCTTTAACCTACTGTTTCGTCCAGGTTGCAATTTGTCCTGAGGATGAACGGGAAGACGGGGAACCAACGAAAGACTAGCCCTAGGTGTTGGGACAGGCATAGGTCACTCCATTTTCCCATCAGGAAGAAGAATGAACCACAGGCTCAGCCTGCCCCCCAGAACCAAAATAGGGCCTGAAGCAATTCTACGCTTTTGCGGCCAGCTCCCAAAAAAGCGAGGAGACAAATGGAGCTCAGGGGCACTGCAATTCACAAACGTGCAGAGTTATAAATGAGAACTCTCGTCCACAAATATATTGAGGGAAGGCAACGAAGAGGATTTGAAAGCAAGGCAGATTTGCAGGAAACAGATTTCAGGAGGTAGATTCGACTCGCCTTTAAAGCACATGAAAAGTGGCAAAACGTTGACAATGATGCCCTTGGCCAAAAAGGGCGTATGCGTTTTTTCCTGAATATATTCAGGAAAAAACGCATACGCCCTTTTTGGCCAACCAAGCAAGCCGGAAGGGCAAATCAGCGCTACAAAGAAGTCTCGCTTGCCCTCGGTCAAAAGGGCCATGCTGAACAAAGTGTAAAAACCAGAAAAGCAGGACAGGCCATGGAGACATGGAAGTCTTGCTATGCTGATGGGCGGGATGTAAATTGCCAACAGGCACTCTGGAGAAGAGTACGGTGTGTCCTGAAACAAGTAATAAACACAGCGTTGAGAGCACAGGGCACTTCCACTCATGGGTGTATAAATTGGGAAAACTAAAAATCAACAAGACACAGGCACCCTAAAGTTTACGGCTGCTCTGTTTCCAAGAACCTCCACTTCGGTACACCTTCAATATCCCAGGAAAGAGAAAAATGGATAAAGAAATGGTGGTACTTGGCACAGTGGAATATCACTCAGCCATGAAATCAATGTCGTAAGGCTAGTTAGCAGCATGATGAGTGGATTTAGATACGATGATTCTAAGTGAAATAAGTCACACAGAAAAAGACACTTATCCTAAGATATCGCTTATAGAGGGAATGTCAAAATCGCTACACTTGAACTGAATTACAAAACAGAACAGAGTCACACCTTTAGAAGACACACTATGGCTGCTTAACGGGAAAGGTGAGGTGGGGTGATGCATAAAACAAGGGTTTGAAATTAGCTCAGAGACCGCTCCATAAGCCAAATATGTAATAGACAAGGCCTACTCCCTGCTCAGTGAACTGGACTCAACACACCCTAGTCACCACACAAGAATATATCTGACTAGTAAGAATCTGAAAACCTATGTATCGATATCTCTCTGCAAGTGAATCAAGAGGGTGTAAAGCGGCATCAATACAGCAGGGAAAAGCAGCCAAGCCCGATTCTAAACATAAATTACTTTAAAAAACCCACAAAACAAAGACAGTGAAAGAGAGAGAAATTCTTACAAAATCCGTTGAGGGTCTCTGATGCAACCTGGATTGACCATATCAAGACCCACAGCTGGATGAGACATAAGGCTGGACACTCTTGGGGCCGAGAGGGTTGGTGAGGTTGGGTGAGCAAATGCAGATACTTTAAAGTAACACTGCGGGGAACACACCTCATGGGTCTCAAATCTCCAGGTACAAGGGAATCTTCCTACATCAAAACATGCATGGGAAACCCAGAAGATGGTATGCCATGAGATCGGGAAAGGTTTCTAAAACGCACCTCATTTCTCCTCTCCTTGTGCTCAGGTTCACCATTCAAGCTGCTTGACTAACCATCTCCCTACTTGGAGAATCAGCACCTTTAACCTCCTGATTGTACAGGTTGCAATTTGTCCTGAGGATGAACGGGAAGACGGGGAACCAACGAAAGACTAGCCCTAGGTGTTGGGACAGGCACAGGTCACTCCATTTTCCCATCAGGAAGAAGAATGAACCACAGGCTCAGCCTGCCCCCCAGAACCAAAATAGGGCCTGAAGCAATCCTGCGCTTTTGCGGCCAGCTCCCAAAAAAGCGAGGAGACAAATGGAGCTCAGGGGCACTGCAATTCACAAACGTGCAGAGTTATAAATGAGAACTCTCGTCCACAAATATATTGAGGGAAGGCAACGAAGAGGATTTGAAAGCAAGGCAGATTTGCAGGAAACAGATTTCAGGAGGTAGATTCGACTCGCCTTTAAAGCACATGAAAAGCGGCAAAACGTTGACAATGATGCCCTTGGCCAAAAAGGGCGTATGCGTTTTTTCCTGAATATATTCAGGAAAAAACGCATACGCCCTTTTTGGCCAACCAAGCAAGCCGGAAGGGCAAATCAGCGCTACAAAGAAGTCTCGCTTGCCCTCGGTCAAAACGGCCATGCTGAACAAAGTGTAAAAACCAGAAAAGCAGGACAGGCCATGGAGACATGGAAGCCTTGCTACGCTGATGGGCGGGATGTAAATTGCCAACAGGCACTCTGGAGAAGAGTACGGTGTGTCCTGAAACAAGTAATAAACACAGCGTTGAGAGCATAGGGCACTTCCACTCATGGGTGTATAAATTGGGAAAACTAAAAATCAACAAGACACAGGCACCCTAAAGTTTACGGCTGCTCTGTTTCCAAGAACCTCCGCTTCGGTACACCTTCAATATCCCAGGAAAGAGAAAAATGGATAAAGAAATGGTGGTACTTGGCACAGTGGAATATCACTCAGCCATGAAATCAATGTCATAAGGCTAGTTAGCAGCATGATGAGTGGATTTAGGTACGATGATTCTAAGTGAAATAAGTCACACAGAAAAAGACACTTATCCTAAGATATCGCTTATAGAGGGAATGTCAAAATCGCTACACTTGAACTGAATTACAAAACAGAACAGAGTCACACCTTTAGAAGACACACTATGGCGGCTTAACGGGAAAGGTGAGGTGGGGTGATGCATAAAACAAGGGTTTGAAATTAGCTCAGAGACCGCTCCATAAGCCAAATATGTAATAGACAAGGCCTACTCCCTGCTCAGTGAACTGGACTCAACACACCCTAGTCACCACACAAGAATATATCTGACTAGTAAGAATCTGAAAACCTATGTATCGATATCTCTCTGCAAGTGAATCAAGAGGGTGTAAAGCGGCATCAACACAGCAGGGAAAAGCAGCCAAACCCCATTCTAAACATACATTACTTTAAAAAACCCACAAAGCAAAGACAGTGAAAGAGAGAGAAATTCTTACAAAATCCGTTCAGGGTCTATGATGCAACCTGGATTGACCATATCTAGACCCACAGCTGGATGAGACATAAGGCTGGACACTCTTGGGGCTGAGAGGGTTGGTGAGGTTGGGTGAGCAAATGCAGATACTTTAAAGTAACACTGCGGGGAACACACCCCATGGGTCTCAAATCTCCAGGTACAAGGGAATCTTCCTACATCAAAACATGCATGGGAAACCCAGAAGATGGTATGCCATGAGATCGGGAAAGGTTTCTAAAACGCACCTCATTTCTCCTCTCCTTGTGCTCGGGTTCGCCATTCCAGCCCCTTGACTAACCATCTCCCTACTTGGAGAATCAGCACCTTTAACCTCCTGATTGTACAGGTTGCAATTTGTCCTGAGGATGAACGGTAAGACGCGGAACCAACGAGAGACGAGCCCTAGGTGTTGGGACAGGCATAGGTCACTCCATTTTCCCATCAGGAAGAAGAATGAACCACAGGCTCAGCCTGCCCCCCAGAACCAAAATAGGGCCTGAAGCAATCCTGCGCTTTTGCGGCCAGCTCCCAAAAAAGCGAGGAGACAAATGGAGCTCAGGGGCACTGCAATTCACAAACGTGCAGAGTTATAAATGAGAACTCTCGTCCACAAATATATTGAGGGAAGGCAACGAAGAGGATTTGAAAGCAAGGCAGATTTGCAGGAAACAGATTTCAGGAGGTAGATTCGACTCGCCTTTAAAGCACATGAAAAGCGGCAAAACGTTGACAATGATGCCCTTGGCCAAAAAGGGCGTATGCGTTTTTTCCTGATTATATTCAGGAAAAAACGCATACGCCCTTTTTGGCCAACCAAGCAAGCCGGAAGGGCAAATCAGCGCTACAAAGAAGTCTCGCTTGCCCTCCGTCAAAAGGGCCATGCTGAACAAACAGTAAAAACCAGAAAAGCTGGACAGGCCATGGAGACATGGGAGCCTTGCTACGCTGATGGGCGGGATGTAAATTGCCAACAGGCACTCTGGAGAAGAGTACGGTGTGTCCTGAAACAAGTAATAAACACAGCATAGAGAGCATAGGGCACTTCCACTCAAGGGCGTATAAATTGGGAAAACTAAAAATCAACAAGACACAGGCACCCTAAAGTTTACGGCTGCTCTGTTTCCAAGAACCTCCACTTCGGTACACCTTCAATATCCCAGGAAAGAGAAAAATGGATAAAGAAATGGTGGTACTTGGCACAATGGAATATCACTCAGCCATGAAATCAATGTCATAAGGCTAGTTAGCAGCATGATGAGTGGATTTAGATACGATGATTCTAAGTGAAATAAGTCACACAGAAAAAGACACTTATCCTAAGATATCGCTTATAGAGGGAATGTCAAAATCGCTACACTTGAACTGAATTACAAAACAGAACAGAGTCACACCTTTAGAAGACACACTATGGCTGCTTAACGGGAAAGGTGAGGTGGGGTGATGCATAAAACAAGGGTTTGAAATTAGCTCAGACACCGCTCCATAAGCCAAATATGTAATAGACAAGGCCTACTCCCTGCTCAGTGTACTGGTCTCAACACCCCCTAGTCACCGCACAAGAATATATCTGACTAGTATGAATCTGAAAACCTATGTATCGATATCTCTCTGCAAGTGAATCAAGAGGGTGTAAAGCGGCATAAACACAGCAGGGAAAAGCAGCCAAACCCCATTCTAAACATACATTAGTTTAAAAAACCCACAAAGCAAAGACAGTGAAAGAGAGAGAAATTCTTACAAAATCCGCTCAGGGTCTCTGATGCAACCTGGATTGACCATATCTAGACCCACAGCTGGATGAGACATAAGGCTGGACACTCTTGGGGCTGAGAGGATTGGTGAGGTTGGGTGAGCAAATGCAGATACTTTAAAGTAATACCGCGGGGTACCCACCCCATGGGTCTCAAATCTCCAGGTACAAGGGAATCTTCCTACATCAAAACATGCATGGGAAACCCAGAAGATGGTATGCGTGAGATCAGGAAAGCTTTCTAAAACGCACCTCATTTCTCCTCTCCTTGTGCTCGGGTTCGCCATTCCAGCCGCTTGACTAACCATCTCCCTACTTGGAGAATCAGCACCTTTAACCTACTGTTTCGTCCAGGTTGCAATTTGTCCTGAGGATGAACGGGAAGACGGGGAACCAACGAAAGACTAGCCCTAGGCGTTGGGACAGGCATAGGTCACTCCATTTTCCCATCAGGAAGAAGAATGAACCACAGGCTCAGCCTGCCCCCCAGAACCAAAATAGGGCCTGAAGCAATTCTACGCTTTTGCGGCCAGCTCCCAAAAAAGCGAGGAGACAAATGGAGCTCAGGGGCACTGCAATTCACAAACGTGCAGAGTTATAAATGAGAACTCTCGTCCACAAATATATTGAGGGAAGGCAATGAAGAGGATTTGAAAGCAAGGCAGATTTGCAGGAAACAGATTTCAGGAGGTAGATTCGACTCGCCTTTAAAGCACATGAAAAGCGGCAAAACGTTGACAATGATGCCCTTGGCCAAAAAGGGCGTATGCGTTTTTTCCTGAATATATTCAGGAAAAAACGCATACGCCCTTTTTGGCCAACCAAGCAAGCCGGAAGGGCAAATCAGCGCTACAAAGAAGTCTCGCTTGCCCTCGGTCAAAAGGGCCATGCTGAACAAAGTGTAAAAACCAGAAAAGCAGGACAGGCCATGGAGACATGGAAGCCTTGCTATGCTGATGGGCGGGATGTAAATTGCCAACAGGCACTCTGGAGAAGAGTACGGTGTGTCCTGAAACAAGTAATAAACACAGCGTTGAGAGCACAGGGCACTTCCACTCATGGGTGTATAAATTGGGAAAACTAAAAATCAACAAGACACAGGCACCCTAAAGTTTACGGCTGCTCTGTTTCCAAGAACCTCCACTTCGGTACACCTTCAATATCCCAGGAAAGAGAAAAATGGATAAAGAAATGGTGGTACTTGGCACAGTGGAATATCACTCAGCCATGAAATCAATGTCGTAAGGCTAGTTAGCAGCATGATGAGTGGATTTAGATACGATGATTCTAAGTGAAATAAGTCACACAGAAAAAGACACTTATCCTAAGATATCGCTTATAGAGGGAATGTCAAAATCGCTACACTTGAACTGAATTACAAAACAGAACAGAGTCACACCTTTAGAAGACACACTATGGCTGCTTAACGGGAAAGGTGAGGTGGGGTGATGCATAAAACAAGGGTTTGAAATTAGCTCAGAGACCGCTCCATAAGCCAAATATGTAATAGACAAGGCCTACTCCCTGCTCAGTGAACTGGACTCAACACACCCTAGTCAACACACAAGAATATATCTTACTAGTAAGAATCTGAAAACCTATGTATCGACATCTCTCTGCAAGTGAATCAAGAGGGTGTAAAGCGGCATCAACACAGCAGGGAAAAGCAGCCAAGCCCGATTCTAAACATAAATTACTTTAAAAAACCCACAAAACAAAGACAGTGAAAGAGAGAGAAATTCTTACAAAATCCGTTCAGGGTCTCTGATGCAACCTGGATTGACCATATCTAGACCCACAGCTGGATGAGACAGAAGGCTGGACACTCTTGGGGCTGAGAGGATTGGTGAGGTTGGGTGAGCAAACGCAGATACTTTAAAGTAACACTGCGGGGAACACACCCCATGGGTCTCAAATCTCCAGGTACAAGGGAATCTTCCTACATCAAAACATGCATGGGAAACCCAGAAGATGGTATGCCATGAGATCGGGAAAGGTTTCTAAAACGCACCTCATTTCTCCTCTCCTTGTGCTCAGGTTCACCATTCCAGCTGCTTGACTAACCATCTCCCTACTTGGAGAATCAGCACCTTTAACCTCCTGATTGTACAGGTTGCAATTTGTCCTGAGGATGAACGGGAAGACGGGGAACCAACGAAAGACTAGCCCTAGGTGTTGGGACAGGCACAGGTCACTCCATTTTCCCATCAGGAAGAAGAATGAACCACAGGCTCAGCCTGCCCCCCAGAACCAAAATAGGGCCTGAAGCAATCCTGCGCTTTTGCGGCCAGCTCCCAAAAAAGCGAGGAGACAAATGGAGCTCAGGGGCACTGCAATTCACAAACGTGCAGAGTTATAAATGAGAACTCTCGTCCACAAATATATTGAGGGAAGGCAACGAAGAGGATTTGAAAGCAAGGCAGATTTGCAGGAAACAGATTTCAGGAGGTAGATTCGACTCGCCTTTAAAGCACATGAAAAGCGGCAAAACGTTGACAATGATGCCCTTGGCCAAAAAGGGCGTATGCGTTTTTTCCTGAATATATTCAGGAAAAAACGCATACGCCCTTTTTGGCCAACCAAGCAAGCCGGAAGGGCAAATCAGCGCTACAAAGAAGTCTCGCTTGCCCTCGGTCAAAAGGGCCATGCTGAACAAAGTGTAAAAACCAGAAAAGCAGGACAGGCCATGGAGACATGGAAGCCTTGCTACGCTGATGGGCGGGATGTAAATTGCCAACAGGCACTCTGGAGAAGAGTACGGTGTGTCCTGAAACAAGTAATAAACACAGCGTTGAGAGCATAGGGCACTTCCACTCATGGGTGTATAAATTGGGAAAACTAAAAATCAACAAGACACAGGCACCCTAAAGTTTACGGCTCCTCTGTTTCCAAGAACCTCCGCTTCGGTACACCTTCAATATCCCAGGAAAGAGAAAAATGGATAAAGAAATGGTGGTACTTGGCACAGTGGAATATCACTCAGCCATGAAATCAATGTCATAAGGCTAGTTAGCAGCATGATGAGTGGATTTAGGTACGATGATTCTAAGTGAAATAAGTCACACAGAAAAAGACACTTATTCTAAGATATCGCTTATAGAGGGAATGTCAAAATCGCTACACTTGAACTGAATTACAAAACAGAACAGAGTCACACCTTTAGAAGACACACTATGGCTGCTTAACGGGAAAGGTGAGGTGGGGTGATGCATAAAACAAGGGTTTGAAATTAGCTCAGAGACCGCTCCATAAGCCAAATATGTAATAGACAAGGCCTACTCCCTGCTCAGTGAACTGGACTCAACACACCCTAGTCACCACACAAGAATATATCTGACTAGTAAGAATCTGAAAACCTATGTATCGATATCTCTCTGCAAGTGAATCAAGAGGGTGTAAAGCGGCATCAACACAGCAGGGAAAAGCAGCCAAACCCCATTCTAAACATACATTACTTTAAAAAACCCACAAAGCAAAGACAGTGAAAGAGAGAGAAATTCTTACAAAATCCGTTCAGGGTCTATGATGCAACCTGGATTGACCATATCTAGACCCACAGCTGGATGAGACATAAGGCTGGACACTCTTGGGGCTGAGAGGGTTGGTGAGGTTGGGTGAGCAAATGCAGATACTTTAAAGTAACACTGCGGGGAACACACCCCATGGGTCTCAAATCTCCAGGTACAAGGGAATCTTCCTACATCAAAACATGCATGGGAAACCCAGAAGATGGTATGCCATGAGATCGGAAAAGGTTTCTAAAACGCACCTCATTTCTCCTCTCCTTGTGCTCGGGTTCGCCATTCCAGCCGCTTGACTAACCATCTCCCTACTTGGAGAATCAGCACCTTTAACCTCCTGATTGTACAGGTTGCAATTTGTCCTGAGGATGAACGGTAAGACGCGGAACCAACGAGATACGAGCCCTAGGTGTTGGGACAGGCATAGGTCACTCCATTTTCCCATCAGGAAGAAGAATGAACCACAGGCTCAGCCTGCCCCCCAGAACCAAAATAGGGCCTGAAGCAATCCTGCGCTTTTGCGGCCAGCTCCCAAAAAAGCGAGGAGACAAATGGAGCTCAGGGGCACTGCAATTCACAAACGTGCAGAGTTATAAATGAGAACTCTCGTCCACAAATATATTGAGGGAAGGCAACGAAGAGGATTTGAAAGCAAGGCAGATTTGCAGGAAACAGATTTCAGGAGGTAGATTCGACTCGCCTTTAAAGCACATGAAAAGCGGCAAAACGTTGACAATGATGCCCTTGGCCAAAAAGGGCGTATGCGTTTTTTCCTGAATATATTCAGGAAAAAACGCATACGCCCTTTTTGGCCAACCAAGCAAGCCGGAAGGGCAAATCAGTGCTACAAAGAAGTCTCGCTTGCCCTCCGTCAAAAGGGCCATGCTGAACAAACAGTAAAAACCAGAAAAGCTGGACAGGCCATGGAGACATGGGAGCCTTGCTACGCTGATGGGCGGGATGTAAATTGCCAACAGGCACTCTGGAGAAGAGTACGGTGTGTCCAGAAACAAGTAATAAACACAGCATAGAGAGCATAGGGCACTTCCACTCAAGGGCGTATAAATTGGGAAAACTAAAAATCAACAAGACACAGGCACCCTAAAGTTTACGGCTGCTCTGTTTCCAAGAACCTCCACTTCGGTACACCTTCAATATCCCAGGAAAGAGAAAAATGGATAAAGAAATGGTGGTACTTGGCACAATGGAATATCACTCAGCCATGAAATCAATGTCATAAGGCTAGTTAGCAGCATGATGAGTGGATTTAGATACGATGATTCTAAGTGAAATAAGTCACACAGAAAAAGACACTTATCCTAAGATATCGCTTATAGAGGGAATGTCAAAATCGCTACACTTGAACTGAATTACAAAACAGAACAGAGTCACACCTTTAGAAGACACACTATGGCTGCTTAACGGGAAAGGTGAGGTGGGGTGATGCATAAAACAAGGGTTTGAAATTAGCTCAGACACCGCTCCATAAGCCAAATATGTAATAGACAAGGCCTACTCCCTGCTCAGTGAACTGGTCTCAACACCCCCTAGTCACCGCACAAGAATATATCTGACTAGTATGAATCTGAAAACCTATGTATCGATATCTCTCTGCAAGTGAATCAAGAGGGTGTAAAGCGGCATAAACACAGCAGGGAAAAGCAGCCAAACCCCATTCTAAACATACATTAGTTTAAAAAACCCACAAAGCAAAGACAGTGAAAGAGAGAGAAATTCTTACAAAATCCGCTCAGGGTCTCTGATGCAACCTGGATTGACCATATCTAGACCCACAGCTGGATGAGACATAAGGCTGGACACTCTTGGGGCTGAGAGGATTGGTGAGGTTGGGTGAGCAAATGCAGATACTTTAAAGTAATACCGCGGGGTACCCACCCCATGGGTCTCAAATCTCCAGGTACAAGGGAATCTTCCTACATCAAAACATGCATGGGAAACCCAGAAGATGGTATGCGTGAGATCAGGAAAGCTTTCTAAAACGCACCTCATTTCTCCTCTCCTTGTGCTCGGGTTCGCCATTCCAGCCGCTTGACTAACCATCTCCCTACTTGGAGAATCAGCACCTTTAACCTACTGTTTCGTCCAGGTTGCAATTTGTCCTGAGGATGAACGGGAAGACGGGGAACCAACGAAAGACTAGCCCTAGGCGTTGGGACAGGCATAGGTCACTCCATTTTCCCATCAGGAAGAAGAATGAACCACAGGCTCAGCCTGCCCCCCAGAACCAAAATAGGGCCTGAAGCAATCCTACGCTTTTGCGGCCAGCTCCCAAAAAAGCGAGGAGACAAATGGAGCTCAGGGGCACTGCAATTCACAAACGTGCAGAGTTATAAATGAGAACTCTCGTCCACAAATATATTGAGGGAAGGCAACGAAGAGGATTTGAAAGCAAGGCAGATTTGCAGGAAACAGATTTCAGGAGGTAGATTCGACTCGCCTTTAAAGCACATGAAAAGCGGCAAAACGTTGACAATGATGCCCTTGGCCAAAAAGGGCGTATGCGTTTTTTCCTGAATATATTCAGGAAAAAACGCATACGCCCTTTTTGGCCAACCAAGCAAGCCGGAAGGGCAAATCAGCGCTACAAAGAAGTCTCGCTTGCCCTCGGTCAAAAGGGCCATGCTGAACAAAGTGTAAAAACCAGAAAAGCAGGACAGGCCATGGAGACATGGAAGCCTTGCTATGCTGATGGGCGGGATGTAAATTGCCAACAGGCACTCTGGAGAAGAGTACGGTGTGTCCTGAAACAAGTAATAAACACAGCGTTGAGAGCACAGGGCACTTCCACTCATGGGTGTATAAATTGGGAAAACTAAAAATCAACAAGACACAGGCACCCTAAAGTTTACGGCTGCTCTGTTTCCAAGAACCTCCACTTCGGTACACCTTCAATATCCCAGGAAAGAGAAAAATGGATAAAGAAATGGTGGTACTTGGCACAGTGGAATATCACTCAGCCATGAAATCAATGTCGTAAGGCTAGTTAGCAGCATGATGAGTGGATTTAGATACGATGATTCTAAGTGAAATAAGTCACACAGAAAAAGACACTTATCCTAAGATATCGCTTATAGAGGGAATGTCAAAATCGCTACACTTGAACTGAATTACAAAACATAACAGAGTAACACCTTTAGAAGACACACTATGGCTGCTTAACGGGAAAGGTGAGGTGGGGTGATGCATAAAACAAGGGTTTGAAATTAGCTCAGAGACCGCTCCATAAGCCAAATATGTAATAGACAAGGCCTACTCCCTGCTCAGTGAACTGGACTCAACACACCCTAGTCACCACACAAGAATATATCTGACTAGTAAGAATCTGAAAACCTATGTATCGATATCTCTCTGCAAGTGAATCAAGAGGGTGTAAAGCGGCATCAACACAGCAGGGAAAAGCAGCCAAGCCCGATTCTAAACATAAATTACTTTAAAAAACCCACAAAACAAAGACAGAGAAAGAGAGAGAAATTCTTACAAAATCCGTTGAGGGTCTCTGATGCAACCTGGATTGACCATATCAAGACCCACAGCTGGATGAGACATAAGGCTGGACACTCTTGGGGCCGAGAGGGTTGGTGAGGTTGGGTGAGCAAATGCAGATACTTTAAAGTAACACTGCGGGGAACACACCCCATGGGTCTCAAATCTCCAGGTACAAGGGAATCTTCCTACATCAAAACATGCATGGGAAACCCAGAAGATGGTATGCCGTGAGATCGGGAAAGGTTTCTAAAACGCACCTCATTTCTCCTCTCCTTGAGCTCAGGTTCACCATTCCACCTGCTTGACTAACCATCTCCCTACTTGGAGAATCAGCACCTTTAACCTCCTGATTGTACAGGTTGCAATTTGTCCTGAGGATGAACGGGAAGACGGGGAACCAACGAAAGACTAGCCCTAGGTGTTGGGACAGGCACAGGTCACTCCATTTTCCCATCAGGAAGAAGAATGAACCACAGGCTCAGCCTGCCCCCTAGAACCAAAATAGGGCCTGAAGCAATCCTGCGCTTTTGCGGCCAGCTCCCAAAAAAGCGAGGAGACAAATGGAGCTCAGGGGCACTGCAATTCACAAACGTGCAGAGTTATAAATGAGAACTCTCGTCCACAAATATATTGAGGGAAGGCAACGAAGAGGATTTGAAAGCAAGGCAGATTTGCAGGAAACAGATTTCAGGAGGTAGATTCGACTCGCCTTTAAAGCACATGAAAAGCGGCAAAACGTTGACAATGATGCCCTTGGCCAAAAAGGGCGTATGCGTTTTTTCCTGAATATATTCAGGAAAAAACGCATACGCCCTTTTTGGCCAACCAAGCAAGCCGGAAGGGCAAATCAGCGCTACAAAGAAGTCTCGCTTGCCCTCGGTCAAAAGGGCCATGCTGAACAAAGTGTAAAAACCAGAAAAGCAGGACAGGCCATGGAGACATGGAAGCCTTGCTACGCTGATGGGCGGGATGTAAATTGCCAACAGGCACTCTGGAGAAGAGTACGGTGTGTCCTGAAACAAGTAATAAACACAGCGTTGAGAGCATAGGGCACTTCCACTCATGGGTGTATAAATTGGGAAAACTAAAAATCAACAAGACACAGGCACCCTAAAGTTTACGGCTGCTCTGTTTCCAAGAACCTCCGCTTCGGTACACCTTCAATATCCCAGGAAAGAGAAAAATGGATAAAGAAATGGTGGTACTTGGCACAGTGGAATATCACTCAGCCATGAAATCAATGTCATAAGGCTAGTTAGCAGCATGATGAGTGGATTTAGGTACGATGATTCTAAGTGAAATAAGTCACACAGAAAAAGACACTTATCCTAAGATATCGCTTATAGAGGGAATGTCAAAATCGCTACACTTGAACTGAATTACAAAACAGAACAGAGTCACACCTTTAGAAGACACACTATGGCTGCTTAACGGGAAAGGTGAGGTGGGGTGATGCATAAAACAAGGGTTTGAAATTAGCTCAGAGACCGCTCCATAAGCCAAATATGTAATAGACAAGGCCTACTCCCTGCTCAGTGAACTGGACTCAACACACCCTAGTCAACACACAAGAATATATCTGACTAGTAAGAATCTGAAAACCTATGTATCGATATCTCTCTGCAAGTGAATCAAGAGGGTGTAAAGCGGCATCAACACAGCAGGGAAAAGCAGCCAAGCCCGATTCTAAACATAAATTACTTTAAAAAACCCACAAAACAAAGACAGTGAAAGAGAGAGAAATTCTTACAAAATCCGTTCAGGGTCTATGATTCAACCTGGATTGACCATATCAAGACCCACAGCTGGATGAGACATAAGGCTGGACACTCTTGGGGCTGAGAGGGTTGGTGAGGTTGGGTGAGCAAATGCAGATACTTTAAAGTAACACTGCGGGGAACACACCCCATGGGTCTCAAATCTCCAGGTACAAGGGAATCTTCCTACATCAAAACATGCATGGGAAACCCAGAAGATGGTATGCCATGAGATCGGGAAATGTTTCTAAAACGCACCTCATTTCTCCTCTCCTTGTGCTCGGGTTCGCCATTCCAGCCGCTTGACTAACCATCTCCCTACTTGGAGAATCAGCACCTTTAACCTCCTGATTGTACAGGTTGCAATTTGTCCTGAGGATGAACGGGAAGACGCGGAACCCACGAGAGACGAGCCCTAGGTGTTGGGACAGGCATAGGTCACTCCATTTTCCCATCAGGAAGAAGAATGAACCACAGGCTCAGCCTGCCCCCCAGAACCAAAATAGGGCCTGAAGCAATCCTGCGCTTTTGCGGCCAGCTCCCAAAAAAGCGAGGAGACAAATGGAGCTCAGGGGCACTGCAATTCACAAACGTGCAGAGTTATAAATGAGAACTCTCGTCCACAAATATATTGAGGGAAGGCAACGAAGAGGATTTGAAAGCAAGGCAGATTTGCAGGAAACAGATTTCAGGAGGTAGATTCGACTCGCCTTTAAAGCACATGAAAAGCGGCAAAACGTTGACAATGATGCCCTTGGCCAAAAAGGGCGTATGCGTTTTTTCCTGAATATATTCAGGAAAAAACGCATACGCCCTTTTTGGCCAACCAAGCAAGCCGGAAGGGCAAATCAGCGCTACAAAGAAGTCTCGCTTGCCCTCGGTCTAAAGGGCCATGCTGAACAAACAGTAAAAACCAGAAAAGCAGGACAGGCCATGGAGACATGGGAGCCTTGCTACGCTGATGGGCGGGATGTAAATTGCCAACAGGCACTCTGGAGAAGAGTACGGTGTGTCCTGAAACAAGTAATAAACACAGCGTAGAGAGCATAGGGCACTTCCAATCAAGGGCGTATAAATTGGGAAAACTAAAAATCAACAAGACACAGGCACCCTAAAGTTTACGGCTGCTCTGTTTCCAATAACCTCCACTTTGGTACACCTTCAATATCCCAGGAAAGAGAAAAATGGATAAAGAAATGGTGGTACTTGGCACAATGGAATATCACTCAGCCATGAAATCAATGTCATAAGGCTAGTTAGCAGCATGATGAGTGGATTTAGGTACGATGATTCTAAGTGAAATAAGTCACACAGAAAAAGACACTTATCCTAAGATATCGCTTATAGAGGGAATGTCAAAATCGCTACACTTGAACTGAATTACAAAACAGAACAGAGTCACACCTTTAGAAGACACACTATGGCTGCTTAACGGGAAAGGTGAGGTGGGGTGATGCATAAAACAAGGGTTTGAAATTAGCTCAGACACCGCTCCATAAGCCAAATATGTAATAGACAAGGCCTACTCCCTGCTCAGTGAACTGGACTCAACACCCCCTAGTCACCGCACAAGAATATATCTGACTAGTATGAATCTGAAAACCTATGTATCGATATCTCTCTGCAAGTGAATCAAGAGGGTGTAAAGCGGCATAAACACAGCAGGGAAAAGCAGCCAAACCCCATTCTAAACATACATTACTTTAAAAAACCCACAAAGCAAAGACAGTGAAAGAGAGAGAAATTCTTACAAAATCCGTTCAGGGTCTCTGATGCAACCTGGATTGACCATATCTAGACCCACAGCTGGATGAGACATAAGGCTGGACACTCTTGGGGCTGAGAGAATTGGTGAGGTTGGGTGAGCAAATGCAGATACTTTAAAGTAATACCGCGGGGTACCCACCCCATGGGTCTCAAATCTCCAGGTACAAGGGAATCTTCCTACATCAAAACATGCATGGGAAAGCCAGAAGATGGTATGCCGTGAGATCGGGAAAGGTTTCTAAAACGCACCTCATTTCTCCTCTCCTTGTGCTCGGGTTCGCCATTCCAGCCGCTTGACTAACCATCTCCCTACTTGGAGAATCAGCACCTTTAACCTACTGTTTCGTCCAGGTTGCAATTTGTCCTGAGGATGAACGGGAAGACGGGGAACCAACGAAAGACTAGCCCTAGGTGTTGGGACAGGCACAGGTCACTCCATTTTCCCATCAGGAAGAAGAATGAACCACAGGCTCAGCCTGCCCCCCAGAACCAAAATAGGGCCTGAAGCAATCCTGCGCTTTTGCGGCCAGCTCCCAAAAAAGCGAGGAGACAAATGGAGCTCAGGGGCACTGCAATTCACAAACGTGCAGAGTTATAAATGAGAACTCTCGTCCACAAATATATTGCGGAAGGCAACGAAGAGGATTTGAAAGCAAGGCAGATTTGCAAGAAACAGATTTCAGGAGGTAGATTCGACTCGCCTTTAAAGCACATGAAAAGCGGCAAAACGTTGACAATGATGCCCTTGGCCAAAAAGGGCGTATGCGTTTTTTCCTGAATATATTCAGGAAAAAACGCATACGCCCTTTTTGGCCAACCAAGCAAGCCGGAAGGGCAAATCAGCGCTACAAAGAAGTCTCGCTTGCCCTCGGTCAAAAGGGCCATGCTGAACAAAGTGTAAAAACCAGAAAAGCAGGACAGGCCATGGAGACATGGGAGCCTTGCTACGCTGATGGGCGGGATATAAATTGCCAACAGGCACTCTGGAGAAGAGTACGGTGTGTCCTGAAACAAGTAATAAACACAGCGTTGAGAGCACAGGGCACTTCCACTCATGGGTGTATAAATTGGGAAAACTAAAAATCAACAAGACACAGGCACCCTAAAGTTTACGGCTGCTCTGTTTCCAAGACCCTCCACTTCGGTACACCTTCAATATCCCAGGAAAGAGAAAAATGGATAACGAAATGGTGGTACTTGGCACAGTGGAATATCACTCAGCCATGAAATCAATGTCGTAAGGCTAGTTAGCAGCATGATGAGTGGATTTAGATACGATGATTCTAAGTGAAATAAGTCACACAGAAAAAGACACTTATCCTAAGATATCGCTTATAGAGGGAATGTCAAAATCGCTACACTTGAACTGAATTACAAAACAGAACAGAGTCACACCTTTAGAAGACACACTATGGCTGCTTAACGGGAAAGGTGAGGTGGGGTGATGCATAAAACAAGGGTTTGAAATTAGCTCAGAGACCGCTCCATAAGCCAAATATGTAATAGACAAGGCCTACTCCCTGCTCAGTGAACTGGACTCAACACACCCTAGTCAACACACAAGAATATATCTGACTAGTAAGAATCTGAAAACCTATGTATCGATATCTCTCTGCAAGTGAATCAAGAGGGTGTAAAGCGGCATCAACACAGCAGGGAAAAGCAGCCAAGCCCGATTCTAAACATAAATTACTTTAAAAAACCCACAAAACAAAGACAGTGAAAGAGAGAGAAATTCTTACAAAATCCGTTGAGGGTCTCTGATGCAACCTGGATTGACCATATCAAGACCCACAGCTGGATGAGACATAAGGCTGGACACTCTTGGGGCCGAGAGGGTTGGTGAGGTTGGGTGAGCAAATGCAGATACTTTAAAGTAACACTGCTGGGAACACACCCCATGGGTCTCAAATCTCCAGGTACAAGGGAATCTTCCTACATCAAAACATGCATGGGAAACCCAGAAGATGGTATGCCATGAGATCGGGAAAGGTTTCTAAAACGCACCTCATTTCTCCTCTCCTTGTGCTCAGGTTCACCATTCCAGCTGCTTGACTAACCATCTCCCTACTTGGAGAATCAGCACCTTTAACCTCCTGATTGTACAGGTTGCAATTTGTCCTGAGGATGAACGGGAAGACGGGGAACCAACGAAAGACTAGCCCTAGGTGTTGGGACAGGCACAGGTCACTCCATTTTCCCATCAGGAAGAAGAATGAACCACAGGCTCAGCCTGCCCCCCAGAACCAAAATAGGGCCTGAAGCAATCCTGCGCTTTTGCGGCCAGCTCCCAAAAAAGCGAGGAGACAAATGGAGCTCAGGGGCACTGCAATTCACAAACGTGCAGAGTTATAAATGAGAACTCTCGTCCACAAATATATTGAGGGAAGGCAACGAAGAGGATTTGAAAGCAAGGCAGATTTGCAGGAAACAGATTTCAGGAGGTAGATTCGACTCGACTTTAAAGCACATGAAAAGCGGCAAAACGTTGACAATGATGCCCTTGGCCAAAAAGGGCGTATGCGTTTTTTCCTGAATATATTCAGGAAAAAACGCATACGCCCTTTTTGGCCAACCAAGCAAGCCGGAAGGGCAAATCAGCGCTACAAAGAAGTCTCGCTTGCCCTCGGTCTAAAGGGCCATGCTGAACAAACAGTAAAAACCAGAAAAGCAGGACAGGCCATGGAGACATGGGAGCCTTGCTACGCTGATGGGCGGGATGTAAATTGCCAACAGGCACTCTGGAGAAGAGTACGGTGTGTCCTGAAACAAGTAATAAACACAGCGTAGAGAGCATAGGGCACTTCCACTCAAGGGCGTATAAATTGGGAAAACTAAAAATCAACAAGACACAGGCACCCTAAAGTTTACGGCTGCTCTGTTTCCAATAACCTCCACTTCGGTACACCTTCAATATCCCAGGAAAGAGAAAAATGGATAAAGAAATGGTGGTACTTGGCACAATGGAATATCACTCAGCCATGAAATCAATGTCATAAGGCTAGTTAGCAGCATGATGAGTGGATTTAGGTACGATGATTCTAAGTGAAATAAGTCACACAGAAAAAGACACTTATCCTAAGATATCGCTTATAGAGGGAATGTCAAAATCGCTACACTTGAACTGAATTACAAAACAGAACAGAGTCACACCTTTAGAAGACACACTATGGCTGCTTAACGGGAAAGGTGAGGTGGGGTGATGCATAAAACAAGGTTTTGAAATTAGCTCAGACACTGCTCCATAAGCCAAATATGTAATAGACAAGGCCTACTCCCTGCTCAGTGAACTGGACTCAACACCCCCTAGTCACCGCACAAGAATATATCTGACTAGTATGAATCTGAAAACCTATGTATCGATATCTCTCTGCAAGTGAATCAAGAGGGTGTAAAGCGGCATAAACACAGCAGGGAAAAGCAGCCAAACCCCATTCTAAACATACATTACTTTAAAAAACCCACAAAGCAAAGACAGTGAAAGAGAGAGAAATTCTTACAAAATCCGTTCAGGGTCTCTGATGCAACCTGGATTGACCATATCTAGACCCACAGCTGGATGAGACATAAGGCTGGACACTCTTGGGGCTGAGAGGATTGGTGAGGTTGGGTGAGCAAATGCAGATACTTTAAAGTAATACCGCGGGGTACCCACCCCATGGGACTCAAATCTCCAGGTACAAGGGAATCTTCCTACATCAAAACATGCATGGGAAAGCCAGAAGATGGTATGCCGTGAGATCGGGAAAGGTTTCTAAAACGCACCTCATTTCTCCTCTCCTTGTGCTCGGGTTCGCCATTCCAGCCGCTTGACTAACAATCTCCCTACTTGGAGAATCAGCACCTTTAACCTACTGTTTCGTCCAGGTTGCAATTTGTCCTGAGGATGAACGGGAAGACGGGGAACCAACGAAAGACTAGCCCTAGGTGTTGGGACAGGCACAGGTCACTCCATTTTCCCATCAGGAAGAAGAATGAACCACAGGCTCAGCCTGCCCCCCAGAACCAAAATAGGGCCTGAAGCAATCCTGCGCTTTTGCGGCCAGCTCCCAAAAAAGCGAGGAGACAAATGGAGCTCAGGGGCACTGCAATTCACAAACGTGCAGAGTTATAAATGAGAACTCTCGTCCACAAATATATTGCGGAAGGCAACGAAGAGGATTTGAAAGCAAGGCAGATTTGCAAGAAACAGATTTCAGGAGGTAGATTCGACTCGCCTTTAAAGCACATGAAAAGCGGCAAAACGTTGACAATGATGCCCTTGGCCAAAAAGGGCGTATGCGTTTTTTCCTGAATATATTCAGGAAAAAACGCATACGCCCTTTTTGGCCAACCAAGCAAGCCGGAAGGGCAAATCAGCGCTACAAAGAAGTCTCGCTTGCCCTCGGTCAAAAGGGCCATGCTGAACAAAGTGTAAAAACCAGAAAAGCAGGACAGGCCATGGAGACATGGGAGCCTTGCTACGCTGATGGGCGGGATATAAATTGCCAACAGGCACTCTGGAGAAGAGTACGGTGTGTCCTGAAACAAGTAATAAACACAGCGTAGAGAGCATAGGGCACTTCCACTCATGGGCGTATAAATTGGGAAAACTAAAAATCAACAAGACACAGGCACCCTAAAGTTTACGGCTGCTCTGTTTCCAAGAACCTCCGTTTCGGTACACCTTCAATATCCCAGGAAAGAGAAAAATGGATAAAGAAATGGTGGTACTTGGCACAATGGAATATCACTCAGCCATGAAATCAATGTCATAAGGCTAGTTAGCAGCATGATGAGTGGATTTAGGTACGATGATTCTAAGTGAAATAAGTCACACAGAAAAAGACACTTATCCTAAGATATCGCTTATAGAGGGAATGTCAAAATCGCTACACTTGAACTGAATTACAAAACAGAACAGAGTCACACCTTTAGAAGACACACTATGGCTGCTTAACGGGAAAGGTGAGGTGGGGTGATGCATAAAACAAGGGTTTCAAATTAGCTCAGAGACCGCTCCATAAGCCAAATATGTAATAGACAAGGCCTACTCCCTGCTCAGTGAACTGGACACAACACTCCCTAGTCACCACACAAGAATATATCTGACTAGTAAGAATCTGAAAACCTATGTATCGATATCTCTCTGCAAGTGAATCAAGAGGGTGTAAAGCGGCATCAACACAGCAGGGAAAAGCAGCCAAGCCCGATTCTAAACATAAATTACTTTAAAAAACCCACAAAACAAAGACAGTGAAAGAGAGAGAAATTCTTACAAAATCCGTTCAGGGTCTATGATGCAACCTGGATTGACCATATCTAGACCCACAGCTGGATGAGACATAAGGCTGGACACTCTTGGGGCTGAGAGGATTGTTGAGGTTGGGTGAGCAAATGCAGATACTTTAAAGTAACACTGCGTGGAACACACCCCATGGGTCTCAAATCTCCAGGTACAAGGGCATCTTAATACATCAAAACATGCATGGGAAACCCAGAAGATGGTATGCCATGAGATCGGGAAAGGTTTCTAAAATGCACCTCATTTCTCCTCTCCTTGTGCTCGGGTTCACCATTCCAGCTGCTTGACTAACCATCTCCCTACTTGGAGAATCAGCACCTTTAACCTCCTGATTGTACAGGTTGCAATTTGTCCTGAGGATGAACGGGAAGACGCGGAACCAACGAGAGACGAGCCCTAGGTGTTGGGACAGGCATAGGTCACTCCATTTTCTCATCAGGAAGAAGAATGAACCACAGGCTCAGCCTGCCCCCCAGAACCAAAATAGGGCCTGAAGCAATCCTGCGCTTTTGCGGCCATCTCCCAAAAAAGCGAGGAGACAAATGGAGCTCAGGGGCACTGCAATTCACAAACGTGCAGAGTTATAAATGAGAACTCTCGTCCACAAATATATTGAGGGAAGGCAACGAAGAGGATTTGAAAGCAAGGCAGATTTGCAGGAAACAGATTTCAGGAGGTAGATTCGACTCGCCTTTAAAGCACATGAAAAGCGGCAAAACGTTGACAATGATGCCCTTGGCCAAAAAGGGCGTATGCGTTTTTTCCTGAATATATTCAGGAAAAAACGCATACGCCCTTTTTGGCCAACCAAGCAAGCCGGAAGGGCAAATCAGCGCTACAAAGAAGTCTCGCTTGCCCTCGGTCAAAAGGGCCATGCTGAACAAAGTGTAAAAACCAGAAAAGCAGGACAGGCCATGGAGACATGGAAGCCTTGCTACGCTGATGGGCGGGATGTAAATTGCCAACAGGCACTCTGGAGAAGAGTATGGTGTGTCCTGAAACAAGTAATAAACACAGCGTTGAGAGCATAGGGCACTTCCACTCATGGGTGTATAAATTGGGAAAAATAAAAATCAACAAGACACAGGCACCCTAAAGTTTACGGCTGCTCTGTTTCCAAGAACCTCCACTTCGGTACACCTTCAATATCCCAGGAAAGAGAAAAATGGATAAAGAAATGGTGGTACTTGGCACAGTGGAATATCACTCAGCCATGAAATCAATGTCATAAGGCTAGTTAGCAGCATGATGAGTGGATTTAGGTACGATGATTCTAAGTGAAATAAGTCACACAGAAAAAGACACTTATCCTAAGATATCGCTTATAGAGGGAATGTCAAAATCGCTACACTTGAACTGAATTACAAAACAGAACAGAGTCACACCTTTAGAAGACACACTATGGCTGCTTAACGGGAAAGGTGAGGTGGGGTGATGCATAAAACAAGGGTTTGAAATTAGCTCAGAGACCGCTCCATAAGCCAAATATGTAATAGACAAGGCCTACTCCCTGCTCAGTGAACTGGACTCAACACACCCTAGTCAACACACAAGAATATATCTGACTAGTAAGAATCTGAAAACCTATGTATCGATATCTCTCTGCAAGTGAATCAAGAGGGTGTAAAGCGGCATCAACACAGCAGGGAAAAGCAGCCAAGCCCGATTCTAAACATAAATTACTTTAAAAAACCCACAAAACAAAGACAGTGAAAGAGAGAGAAATTCTTACAAAATCCGTTCAGGGTCTATGATTCAACCTGGATTGACCATATCAAGACCCACAGCTGGATGAGACATAAGGCTGGACACTCTTGGGGCTGAGAGGGTTGGTGAGGTTGGGTGAGCAAATGCAGATACTTTAAAGTAACACTGCGGGGAACACACCCCATGGGTCTCAAATCTCCAGGTACAAGGGAATCTTCCTACATCAAAACATGCATGGGAAACCCAGAAGATGGTATGCCATGAGATCGGGAAAGGTTTCTAAAACGCACCTCATTTCTCCTCTCCTTGTGCTCGGGTTCGCCATTCCAGCCGCTTGACTAACCATCTCCCTAGTTGGAGAATCAGCACCTTTAACCTACTGTTTCGTCCAGGTTGCAATTTGTCCTGAGGATGAACGGGAAGACAGGGAACCAACGAAAGACTAGCCCTAGGTGTTGGGACAGGCACAGGTCTCTCCATTTTCCCATCAGGAAGAAGAATGAACCACAGGCTCAGCCTGCCCCCCAGAACCAAAATAGGGCCTGAAGCAATCCTGCGCTTTTGCGGCCAGCTCCCAAAAAAGCGAGGAGACAAATGGAGCTCAGGGGCACTGCAATTCACAAACGTGCAGAGTTATAAATGAGAACTCTCGTCCACAAATATATTGAGGGAAGGCAACGAAGAGGATTTGAAAGCAAGGCAGATTTGCAGGAAACAGATTTCAGGAGGTAGATTCGACTCGCCTTTAAAGCACATGAAAAGCGGCAAAACGTTGACAATGATGCCCTTGGCCAAAAAGGGCGTATGCGTTTTTTCCTGAATATATTCAGGAAAAAACGCATACGCCCTTTTTGGCCAACCAAGCAAGCCGGAAGGGCAAATCAGCGCTACAAAGAAGTCTCGCTTGCCCTCGGTCAAAAGGGCCATGCTGAACAAAGTGTAAAAACCAGAAAAGCAGGACAGGCCATGGAGACATGGAAGCCTTGCTACGCTGATGGGCGGGATGTAAATTGCCAACAGGCACTCTGGAGAAGAGTACGGTGTGTCCTGAAACAAGTAATAAACACAGCGTTGAGAGCATAGGGCACTTCCACTCATGGGTGTATAAATTGGGAAAACTAAAAATCAACAAGACACAGGCACCCTAAAGTTTACGGCTGCTCTGTTTCCAAGAACCTCCACTTCGGTACACCTTCAATATCCCAGGAAAGAGAAAAATGGATAAAGAAATGGTGGTACTTGGCACAGTGGAATATCACTCAGCCATGAAATCAATGTCATAAGGCTAGTTAGCAGCATGATGAGTAGATTTAGGTACGATGATTCTAAGTGAAATAAGTCACACAGAAAAAGACACTTATCCTAAGATATCGCTTATAGAGGGAATGTCAAAATCGCTACACTTGAACTGAATTACAAAACAGAACAGAGTCACACCTTTAGAAGACACACTATGGCTGCTTAACGGGAAAGGTGAGGTGGGGTGATGCATAAAACAAGGGTTTGAAATTAGCTCAGAGACCGCTCCATAAGCCAAATATGTAATAGACAAGGCCTACTCCCTGCTCAGTGAACTGGACTCAACACACCCTAGTCAACACACAAGAATATATCTGACTAGTAAGAATCTGAAAACCTATGTATCGATATCTCTCTGCAAGTGAATCAAGAGGGTGTAAAGCGGCATCAACACAGCAGGGAAAAGCAGCCAAGCCCGATTCTAAACATAAATTACTTTAAAAAACCCACAAAACAAAGACAGTGAAAGAGAGAGAAATTCTTACAAAATCCGTTCAGGGTCTATGATTCAACCTGGATTCACCATATCAAGACCCACAGCTGGATGAGACATAAGGCTGGACACTCTTGGGGCTGAGAGGGTTGGTGAGGTTGGGTGAGCAAATGCAGATACTTTAAAGTAACACTGCGGGGAACACACCCCATGGGTCTCAAATCTCCAGGTACAAGGGAATCTTCCTACATCAAAACATGCATGGGAAACCCAGAAGATGGTATGCCATGAGATCGGGAAAGGTTTCTAAAACGCACCTCATTTCTCCTCTCCTTGTGCTCGGGTTCGCCATTCCAGCCGCTTGACTAACCATCTCCCTACTTGGAGAATCAGCACCTTTAACCTACTGTTTCGTCCAGGTTGCAATTTGTCCTGAGGATGAACGGGAAGACGGGGAACCAACGAAAGACTAGCCCTAGGTGTTGGGACAGGCACAGGTCACTCCATTTTCCCATCAGGAAGAAGAATGAACCACAGGCTCAGCCTGCCCCCCAGAACCAAAATAGGGCCTGAAGCAATCCTGCGCTTTTGCGGCCAGCTCCCAAAAAAGCGAGGAGACAAATGGAGCTCAGGGGCACTGCAATTCACAAACGTGCAGAGTTATAAATGAGAACTCTCGTCCACAAATATATTGAGGGAAGGCAACGAAGAGGATTTGAAAGCAAGGCAGATTTGCAGGAAACAGATTTCAGGAGGTAGATTCGACTCGCCTTTAAAGCACATGAAAAGCGGCAAAACGTTGACAATGATGCCCTTGGCCAAAAAGGGCGTATGCGTTTTTTCCTGAATATATTCAGGAAAAAACGCATACGCCCTTTTTGGCCAACCAAGCAAGCCAGAAGGGCAAATCAGCGCTACAATGAAGTCTCGCTTGCCCTCGGTCAACAGGGCCATGCTGAACAAAGTGTAAAAACCAGAAAAGCAGGACAGGCCATGGAGACATGGAAGCCTTGCTACGCTGATGGGCGGGATGTAAATTGCCAACAGGCACTCTGGAGAAGAGTACGGTGTGTCCTGAAACAAGTAATAAACACAGCGTTGAGAGCATAGGGCACTTCCACTCATGGGTGTATAAATTGGGAAAACTAAAAATCAACAAGACACAGGCACCCTAACGTTTACGGCTGCTCTGTTTCCAAGAACCTCCACTTCGGTACACCTTCAATATCCCAGGAAAGAGAAAAATGGATAAAGAAATGGTGGTACTTGGCACAGTGGAATATCACTCAGCCATGAAATCAATGTCATAAGGCTAGTTAGCAGCATGATGAGTGGATTTAGATACGATGATTCTAAGTGAAATAAGTCACACAGAAAAAGACACTTATCCTAAGATATCGCTTATAGAGGGAATGTCAAAATCGCTACACTTGAACTGAATTACAAAACAGAACAGAGTCACACCTTTAGAAGACACACTATGCCTGCTTAACGGGAAAGGTGAGGTGGGGTGATGCATAAAACAAGGGTTTGAAATTAGCTCAGAGACCGCTCCATAAGCCAAATATGTAATAGACAAGGCCTACTCCCTGCTCAGTGAACTGGACTCAACACACCCTAGTCAACACACAAGAATATATCTGACTAGTAAGAATCTGAAAACCTATGTATCGATATCTCTCTGCAAGTGAATCAAGAGGGTGTAAAGCGGCATCAACACAGCAAGGAAAAGCAGCCAAGCCCGATTCTAAACATAAATTACTTTAAAAAACCCACAAAACAAAGACAGTGAAAGAGAGAGAAATTCTTACAAAATCCGTTCAGGGTCTCTGATGCAACCTGGATTGACCATATCTAGACCCACAGCTGGATGAGACAGAAGGCTGGACACTCTTGGGGCTGAGAGGGTTGGTGAGGTTGGGTGAGCAAATGCAGATACTTTAAAGTAACACTGCGGGGAACACACCCCATGGGTCTCAAATCTCCAGGTACAAGGGAATCTTCCTACATCAAAACATGCATGGGAAACCCAGAAGATGGTATGCCATGAGATCGGGAAAGGTTTCTAAAACGCACCTCATTTCTCCTCTCCTTGTGCTCGGGTTCGCCATTCCAGCCGCTTGACTAACCATCTCCCTACTTGGAGAATCAGCACCTTTAACCTCCTGATTGTACAGGTTGCAATTTGTCCTGAGGATGAACGGGAAGACGCGGAACCCACGAGAGACGAGCCCTAGGTGTTGGGACAGGCACAGGTCACTCCATTTTCCCATCAGGAAGAAGAATGAACCACAGGCTCAGCCTGCCCCCCAGAACCAAAATAGGGCCTGAAGCAATCCTGCGCTTTTGCGGCCAGCTCCCAAAAAAGCGAGGAGACAAATGGAGCTCAGGGGCACTGCAATTCACAAACGTGCAGAGTTATAAATGAGAACTCTCGTCCACAAATATATTGAGGGAAGGCAACGAAGAGGATTTGAAAGCAAGGCAGATTTGCAGGAAACAGATTTCAGGAGGTAGATTCGACTCGCCTTTAAAGCACATGAAAAGCGGCAAAACGTTGACAATGATGCCCTTGGCCAAAAAGGGCGTATGCGTTTTTTCCTGAATATATTCAGGAAAACACGCATACGCCCTTTTTGGCCAACCAAGCAAGCCGGAAGGGCAAATCAGCGCTACAAAGAAGTCTCGCTTGCCCTCGGTGAAAAGGGCCATGCTGAACAAACAGTAAAAACCAGAAAAGCAGGACAGGCCATGGAGACATGGGAGCCTTGCTACGCTGATGGGCGGGACGTAAATTGCCAACAGGCACTCTGGAGAAGAGTACGGTGTGTCCTGAAACAAGTAATAAACACAGCGTAGAGAGCATAGGGCACTTCCACTCAAGGGCGTATAAATTGGGAAAACTAAAAATCAACAAGACACAGGCACCCTAAAGTTTACGGCTGCTCTGTTTCCAAGAACCTCCACTTAGGTACACCTTCAATATCCCAGGAAAGAGAAAAATGGATAAAGAAATGGTGGTACTTGGCACAATGGAATATCACTCAGCCATGAAATCAATGTCATAAGGCTAGTTAGCAGCATGATGAGTGGATTTAGGTACGATGATTCTAAGTGAAATAAGTCACACAGAAAAAGACACTTATCCTAAGATATCGCTTATAGAGAGAATGTCAAAATCGCTACACTTGAACTGAATTACAAAACAGAACAGAGTCACACCTTTAGAAGACACACTATGGCTGCTTAACGGGAAAGGTGAGGTGGGGTGATGCATAAAACAAGGTTTTGAAATTAGCTCAGACACTGCTCCATAAGCCAAATATGTAATAGACAAGGCCTACTCCCTGCTCAGTGAACTGGACTCAACACCCCCTAGTCACCGCACAAGAATATATCTGACTAGTATGAATCTGAAAACCTATGTATCGATATCTCTCTGCAAGTGAATCAAGAGGGTGTAAAGCGGCATAAACACAGCAGGGAAAAGCAGCCAAACCCCATTCTAAACATACATTACTTTAAAAAACCCACAAAGCAAAGACAGTGAAAGAGAGAGAAATTCTTACAAAATCCGTTCAGGGTCTCTGATGCAACCTGGATTGACCATATCTAGACCCACAGCTGGATGAGACATAAGGCTGGACACTCTTGGGGCTGAGAGGATTGGTGAGGTTGGGTGAGCAAATGCAGATACTTTAAAGTAATACCGCGGGGTACCCACCCCATGGGACTCAAATCTCCAGGTACAAGGGAATCTTCCTACATCAAAACATGCATGGGAAAGCCAGAAGATGGTATGCCGTGAGATCGGGAAAGGTTTCTAAAACGCACCTCATTTCTCCTCTCCTTGTGCTCGGGTTCGCCATTCCAGCCGCTTGACTAACAATCTCCCTACTTGGAGAATCAGCACCTTTAACCTACTGTTTCGTCCAGGTTGCAATTTGTCCTGAGGATGAACGGGAAGACGGGGAACCAACGAAAGACTAGCCCTAGGTGTTGGGACAGGCACAGGTCACTCCATTTTCCCATCAGGAAGAAGAATGAACCACAGGCTCAGCCTGCCCCCCAGAACCAAAATAGGGCCTGAAGCAATCCTGCGCTTTTGCGGCCAGCTCCCAAAAAAGCGAGGAGACAAATGGAGCTCAGGGGCACTGCAATTCACAAACGTGCAGAGTTATAAATGAGAACTCTCGTCCACAAATATATTGCGGAAGGCAACGAAGAGGATTTGAAAGCAAGGCAGATTTGCAAGAAACAGATTTCAGGAGGTAGATTCGACTCGCCTTTAAAGCACATGAAAAGCGGCAAAACGTTGACAATGATGCCCTTGGCCAAAAAGGGCGTATGCGTTTTTTCCTGAATATATTCAGGAAAAAACGCATACGCCCTTTTTGGCCAACCAAGCAAGCCGGAAGGGCAAATCAGCGCTACAAAGAAGTCTCGCTTGCCCTCGGTCAAAAGGGCCATGCTGAACAAAGTGTAAAAACCAGAAAAGCAGGACAGGCCATGGAGACTTGGGAGCCTTGCTACGCTGATGGGCGGGATATAAATTGCCAACAGGCACTCTGGAGAAGAGTACGGTGTGTCCTGAAACAAGTAATAAACACAGCGTAGAGAGCATAGGGCACTTCCACTCATGGGCGTATAAATTGGGAAAACTAAAAATCAACAAGACACAGGCACCCTAAAGTTTACGGCTGCTCTGTTTCCAAGAACCTCCGTTTCGGTACACCTTCAATATCCCAGGAAAGAGAAAAATGGATAAAGAAATGGTGGTACTTGGCACAATGGAATATCACTCAGCCATGAAATCAATGTCATAAGGCTAGTTAGCAGCATGATGAGTGGATTTAGGTACGATGATTCTAAGTGAAATAAGTCACACAGAAAAAGACACTTATCCTAAGATATCGCTTATAGAGGGAATGTCAAAATCGCTACACTTGAACTGAATTACAAAACAGAACAGAGTCACACCTTTAGAAGACACACTATGGCTGCTTAACGGGAAAGGTGAGGTGGGGTGATGCATAAAACAAGGGTTTCAAATTAGCTCAGAGACCGCTCCATAAGCCAAATATGTAATAGACAAGGCCTACTCCCTGCTCAGTGAACTGGACACAACACTCCCTAGTCACCACACAAGAATATATCTGACTAGTAAGAATCTGAAAACCTATGTATCGATATCTCTCTGCAAGTGAATCAAGAGGGTGTAAAGCGGCATCAACACAGCAGGGAAAAGCAGCCAAGCCCGATTCTAAACATAAATTACTTTAAAAAACCCACAAAACAAAGACAGTGAAAGAGAGAGAAATTCTTACAAAATCCGTTCAGGGTCTATGATGCAACCTGGATTGACCATATCTAGACCCACAGCTGGATGAGACATAAGGCTGGACACTCTTGGGGCTGAGAGGATTGTTGAGGTTGGGTGAGCAAATGCAGATACTTTAAAGTAACACTGCGTGGAACACACCCCATGGGTCTCAAATCTCCAGGTACAAGGGCATCTTAATACATCAAAACATGCATGGGAAACCCAGAAGATGGTATGCCATGAGATCGGGAAAGGTTTCTAAAATGCACCTCATTTCTCCTCTCCTTGTGCTCGGGTTCACCATTCCAGCTGCTTGACTAACCATCTCCCTACTTGGAGAATCAGCACCTTTAACCTCCTGATTGTACAGGTTGCAATTTGTCCTGAGGATGAACGGGAAGACGCGGAACCAACGAGAGACGAGCCCTAGGTGTTGGGACAGGCATAGGTCACTCCATTTTCTCATCAGGAAGAAGAATGAACCACAGGCTCAGCCTGCCCCCCAGAACCAAAATAGGGCCTGAAGCAATCCTGCGCTTTTGCGGCCATCTCCCAAAAAAGCGAGGAGACAAATGGAGCTCAGGGGCACTGCAATTCACAAACGTGCAGAGTTATAAATGAGAACTCTCGTCCACAAATATATTGAGGGAAGGCAACGAAGAGGATTTGAAAGCAAGGCAGATTTGCAGGAAACAGATTTCAGGAGGTAGATTCGACTCGCCTTTAAAGCACATGAAAAGCGGCAAAACGTTGACAATGATGCCCTTGGCCAAAAAGGGCGTATGCGTTTTTTCCTGAATATATTCAGGAAAAAACGCATACGCCCTTTTTGGCCAACCAAGCAAGCCGGAAGGGCAAATCAGCGCTACAAAGAAGTCTCGCTTGCCCTCGGTCAAAAGGGCCATGCTGAACAAAGTGTAAAAACCAGAAAAGCAGGACAGGCCATGGAGACATGGAAGCCTTGCTACGCTGATGGGCGGGATGTAAATTGCCAACAGGCACTCTGGAGAAGAGTATGGTGTGTCCTGAAACAAGTAATAAACACAGCGTTGAGAGCATAGGGCACTTCCACTCATGGGTGTATAAATTGGGAAAAATAAAAATCAACAAGACACAGGCACCCTAAAGTTTACGGCTGCTCTGTTTCCAAGAACCTCCACTTCGGTACACCTTCAATATCCCAGGAAAGAGAAAAATGGATAAAGAAATGGTGGTACTTGGCACAGTGGAATATCACTCAGCCATGAAATCAATGTCATAAGGCTAGTTAGCAGCATGATGAGTGGATTTAGGTACGATGATTCTAAGTGAAATAAGTCACACAGAAAAAGACACTTATCCTAAGATATCGCTTATAGAGGGAATGTCAAAATCGCTACACTTGAACTGAATTACAAAACAGAACAGAGTCACACCTTTAGAAGACACACTATGGCTGCTTAACGGGAAAGGTGAGGTGGGGTGATGCATAAAACAAGGGTTTGAAATTAGCTCAGAGACCGCTCCATAAGCCAAATATGTAATAGACAAGGCCTACTCCCTGCTCAGTGAACTGGACTCAACACACCCTAGTCAACACACAAGAATATATCTGACTAGTAAGAATCTGAAAACCTATGTATCGATATCTCTCTGCAAGTGAATCAAGAGGGTGTAAAGCGGCATCAACACAGCAGGGAAAAGCAGCCAAGCCCGATTCTAAACATAAATTACTTTAAAAAACCCACAAAACAAAGACAGTGAAAGAGAGAGAAATTCTTACAAAATCCGTTCAGGGTCTATGATTCAACCTGGATTGACCATATCAAGACCCACAGCTGGATGAGACATAAGGCTGGACACTCTTGGGGCTGAGAGGGTTGGTGAGGTTGGGTGAGCAAATGCAGATACTTTAAAGTAACACTGCGGGGAACACACACCATGGGTCTCAAATCTCCAGGTACAAGGGAATCTTCCTACATCAAAACATGCATGGGAAACCCAGAAGATGGTATGCCATGAGATCGGGAAAGGTTTCTAAAACGCACCTCATTTCTCCTCTCCTTGTGCTCGGGTTCGCCATTCCAGCCGCTTGACTAACCATCTCCCTAGTTGGAGAATCAGCACCTTTAACCTACTGTTTCGTCCAGGTTGCAATTTGTCCTGAGGATGAACGGGAAGACAGGGAACCAACGAAAGACTAGCCCTAGGTGTTGGGACAGGCACAGGTCTCTCCATTTTCCCATCAGGAAGAAGAATGAACCACAGGCTCAGCCTGCCCCCCAGAACCAAAATAGGGCCTGAAGCAATCCTGCGCTTTTGCGGCCAGCTCCCAAAAAAGCGAGGAGACAAATGGAGCTCAGGGGCACTGCAATTCACAAACGTGCAGAGTTATAAATGAGAACTCTCGTCCACAAATATATTGAGGGAAGGCAACGAAGAGGATTTGAAAGCAAGGCAGATTTGCAGGAAACAGATTTCAGGAGGTAGATTCGACTCGCCTTTAAAGCACATGAAAAGCGGCAAAACGTTGACAATGATGCCCTTGGCCAAAAAGGGCGTATGCGTTTTTTCCTGAATATATTCAGGAAAAAACGCATACGCCCTTTTTGGCCAACCAAGCAAGCCGGAAGGGCAAATCAGCGCTACAAAGAAGTCTCGCTTGCCCTCGGTCAAAAGGGCCATGCTGAACAAAGTGTAAAAACCAGAAAAGCAGGACAGGCCATGGAGACATGGAAGCCTTGCTACGCTGATGGGCGGGATGTAAATTGCCAACAGGCACTCTGGAGAAGAGTACGGTGTGTCCTGAAACAAGTAATAAACACAGCGTTGAGAGCATAGGGCACTTCCACTCATGGGTGTATAAATTGGGAAAACTAAAAATCAACAAGACACAGGCACCCTAAAGTTTACGGCTGCTCTGTTTCCAAGAACCTCCACTTCGGTACACCTTCAATATCCCAGGAAAGAGAAAAATGGATAAAGAAATGGTGGTACTTGGCACAGTGGAATATCACTCAGCCATGAAATCAATGTCATAAGGCTAGTTAGCAGCATGATGAGTAGATTTAGGTACGATGATTCTAAGTGAAATAAGTCACACAGAAAAAGACACTTATCCTAAGATATCGCTTATAGAGGGAATGTCAAAATCGCTACACTTGAACTGAATTACAAAACAGAACAGAGTCACACCTTTAGAAGACACACTATGGCTGCTTAACGGGAAAGGTGAGGTGGGGTGATGCATAAAACAAGGGTTTGAAATTAGCTCAGAGACCGCTCCATAAGCCAAATATGTAATAGACAAGGCCTACTCCCTGCTCAGTGAACTGGACTCAACACACCCTAGTCAACACACAAGAATATATCTGACTAGTAAGAATCTGAAAACCTATGTATCGATATCTCTCTGCAAGTGAATCAAGAGGGTGTAAAGCGGCATCAACACAGCAGGGAAAAGCAGCCAAGCCCGATTCTAAACATAAATTACTTTAAAAAACCCACAAAACAAAGACAGTGAAAGAGAGAGAAATTCTTACAAAATCCGTTCAGGGTCTATGATTCAACCTGGATTCACCATATCAAGACCCACAGCTGGATGAGACATAAGGCTGGACACTCTTGGGGCTGAGAGGGTTGGTGAGGTTGGGTGAGCAAATGCAGATACTTTAAAGTAACACTGCGGGGAACACACCCCATGGGTCTCAAATCTCCAGGTACAAGGGAATCTTCCTACATCAAAACATGCATGGGAAACCCAGAAGATGGTATGCCATGAGATCGGGAAAGGTTTCTAAAACGCACCTCATTTCTCCTCTCCTTGTGCTCGGGTTCGCCATTCCAGCCGCTTGACTAACCATCTCCCTACTTGGAGAATCAGCACCTTTAACCTACTGTTTCGTCCAGGTTGCAATTTGTCCTGAGGATGAACGGGAAGACGGGGAACCAACGAAAGACTAGCCCTAGGTGTTGGGACAGGCACAGGTCACTCCATTTTCCCATCAGGAAGAAGAATGAACCACAGGCTCAGCCTGCCCCCCAGAACCAAAATAGGGCCTGAAGCAATCCTGCGCTTTTGCGGCCAGCTCCCAAAAAAGCGAGGAGACAAATGGAGCTCAGGGGCACTGCAATTCACAAACGTGCAGAGTTATAAATGAGAACTCTCGTCCACAAATATATTGAGGGAAGGCAACGAAGAGGATTTGAAAGCAAGGCAGATTTGCAGGAAACAGATTTCAGGAGGTAGATTCGACTCGCCTTTAAAGCACATGAAAAGCGGCAAAACGTTGACAATGATGCCCTTGGCCAAAAAGGGCGTATGCGTTTTTTCCTGAATATATTCAGGAAAAAACGCATACGCCCTTTTTGGCCAACCAAGCAAGCCAGAAGGGCAAATCAGCGCTACAATGAAGTCTCGCTTGCCCTCGGTCAACAGGGCCATGCTGAACAAAGTGTAAAAACCAGAAAAGCAGGACAGGCCATGGAGACATGGAAGCCTTGCTAGGCTGATGGGCGGGATGTAAATTGCCAACAGGCACTCTGGAGAAGAGTACGGTGTGTCCTGAAACAAGTAATAAACACAGCGTTGAGAGCATAGGGCACTTCCACTCATGGGTGTATAAATTGGGAAAACTAAAAATCAACAAGACACAGGCACCCTAACGTTTACGGCTGCTCTGTTTCCAAGAACCTCCACTTCGGTACACCTTCAATATCCCAGGAAAGAGAAAAATGGATAAAGAAATGGTGGTACTTGGCACAGTGGAATATCACTCAGCCATGAAATCAATGTCATAAGGCTAGTTAGCAGCATGATGAGTGGATTTAGATACGATGATTCTAAGTGAAATAAGTCACACAGAAAAAGACACTTATCCTAAGATATCGCTTATAGAGGGAATGTCAAAATCGCTACACTTGAACTGAATTACAAAACAGAACAGAGTCACACCTTTAGAAGACACACTATGCCTGCTTAACGGGAAAGGTGAGGTGGGGTGATGCATAAAACAAGGGTTTGAAATTAGCTCAGAGACCGCTCCATAAGCCAAATATGTAATAGACAAGGCCTACTCCCTGCTCAGTGAACTGGACTCAACACACCCTAGTCAACACACAAGAATATATCTGACTAGTAAGAATCTGAAAACCTATGTATCGATATCTCTCTGCAAGTGAATCAAGAGGGTGTAAAGCGGCATCAACACAGCAAGGAAAAGCAGCCAAGCCCGATTCTAAACATAAATTACTTTAAAAAACCCACAAAACAAAGACAGTGAAAGAGAGAGAAATTCTTACAAAATCCGTTCAGGGTCTCTGATGCAACCTGGATTGACCATATCTAGACCCACAGCTGGATGAGACAGAAGGCTGGACACTCTTGGGGCTGAGAGGGTTGGTGAGGTTGGGTGAGCAAATGCAGATACTTTAAAGTAACACTGCGGGGAACACACCCCATGGGTCTCAAATCTCCAGGTACAAGGGAATCTTCCTACATCAAAACATGCATGGGAAACCCAGAAGATGGTATGCCATGAGATCGGGAAAGGTTTCTAAAACGCACCTCATTTCTCCTCTCCTTGTGCTCGGGTTCGCCATTCCAGCCGCTTGACTAACCATCTCCCTACTTGGAGAATCAGCACCTTTAACCTCCTGATTGTACAGGTTGCAATTTTTCCTGAGGATGAACGGGAAGACGCGGAACCCACGAGAGACGAGCCCTAGGTGTTGGGACAGGCACAGGTCACTCCATTTTCCCATCAGGAAGAAGAATGAACCACAGGCTCAGCCTGCCCCCCAGAACCAAAATAGGGCCTGAAGCAATCCTGCGCTTTTGCGGCCAGCTCCCAAAAAAGCGAGGAGACAAATGGAGCTCAGGGGCACTGCAATTCACAAACGTGCAGAGTTATAAATGAGAACTCTCGTCCACAAATATATTGAGGGAAGGCAACGAAGAGGATTTGAAAGCAAGGCAGATTTGCAGGAAACAGATTTCAGGAGGTAGATTCGACTCGCCTTTAAAGCACATGAAAAGCGGCAAAACGTTGACAATGATGCCCTTGGCCAAAAAGGGCGTATGCGTTTTTTCCTGAATATATTCAGGAAAACACGCATACGCCCTTTTTGGCCAACCAAGCAAGCCGGAAGGGCAAATCAGCGCTACAAAGAAGTCTCGCTTGCCCTCGGTCAAAAGGGCCATGCTGAACAAACAGTAAAAACCAGAAAAGCAGGACAGGCCATGGAGACATGGGAGCCTTGCTACGCTGATGGGCGGGACGTAAATTGCCAACAGGCACTCTGGAGAAGAGTACGGTGTGTCCTGAAACAAGTAATAAACACAGCGTAGAGAGCATAGGGCACTTCCACTCAAGGGCGTATAAATTGGGAAAACTAAAAATCAACAAGACACAGGCACCCTAAAGTTTACGGCTGCTCTGTTTCCAAGAACCTCCACTTAGGTACACCTTCAATATCCCAGGAAAGAGAAAAATGGATAAAGAAATGGTGGTACTTGGCACAATGGAATATCACTCAGCCATGAAATCAATGTCATAAGGCTAGTTAGCAGCATGATGAGTGGATTTAGGTACGATGATTCTAAGTGAAATAAGTCACACAGAAAAAGACACTTATCCTAAGATATCGCTTATAGAGGGAATGTCAAAATCGCTACACTTGAACTGAATTACAAAACAGAACAGAGTCACACCTTTAGAAGACACACTATGGCTGCTTAACGGGAAAGGTGAGGTGGGGTGATGCATAAAACAAGGGTTTGAAATTAGCTCAGACACCGCTCCATAAGCCAAATATGTAATAGACAAGGCCTACTCCCTGCTCAGTGAACTGGACTCAACACCCCCTAGTTACCGCACAAGAATATATCTGACTAGTATGAATCTGAAAACCTATGTATCGATATCTCTCTGCAAGTGAATCAAGAGGGTGTAAAGCGGCATAAACACAGCAGGGAAAAGCAGCCAAACCCCATTCTAAACATACATTACTTTAAAAAACCCACAAAGCAAAGACAGTGAAAGAGAGAGAAATTCTTACAAAATCCGTTCAGGGTCTCTGATGCAACCTGGATTGACCATATCTAGACCCACAGCTGGATGAGACATAAGGCTGGACACTCTTGGGGCTGAGAGGATTGGTGAGGTTGGGTGAGCAAATGCAGATACTTTAAAGTAATACCGCGGGGTACCCACCCCATGGGTCTCAAATCTCCAGGTACAAGGGAATCTTCCTACATCAAAACATGCATGGGAAACCCAGAAGATGGTATGCCATGAGATCGGGAAAGGTTTCTAAAACGCACCTCATTTCTCCTCTCCTTGTGCTCGGGTTCGCCATTCCAGCCGCTTGACTAACCATCTCCCTAGTTGGAGAATCAGCACCTTTAACCTACTGTTTCGTCCAGGTTGCAATTTGTCCTGAGGATGAACGGGAAGACGGGGAACCAACGAAAGACTAGCCCTAGGTGTTGGGACAGGCACAGGTCACTCCATTTTCCCATCAGGAAGAAGAATGAACCACAGGCTCAGCCTGCCCCCCAGAACCAAAATAGGGCCTGAAGCAATCCTGCGCTTTTGCGGCCAGCTCCCAAAAAAGCGAGGAGACAAATGGAGCTCAGGGGCACTGCAATTCACAAACGTGCAGAGTTATAAATGAGAACTCTCGTCCACAAATATATTGAGGGAAGGCAACGAAGAGGATTTGAAAGCAAGGCAGATTTGCAGGAAACAGATTTCAGGAGGTAGATTCGACTCGCCTTTAAAGCACATGAAAAGCGGCAAAACGTTGACAATGATGCCCTTGGCCAAAAAGGGCGTATGCGTTTTTTCCTGAATATATTCAGGAAAAAACGCATACGCCCTTTTTGGCCAACCAAGCAAGCCGGAAGGGCAAATCAGCGCTACAAAGAAGTCTCGCTTGCCCTCGGTCAACAGGGCCATGCTGAACAAAGTGTAAAAACCAGAAAAGCAGGACAGGCCATGGAGACATGGAAGCCTTGCTACGCTGATGGGCGGGATGTAAATTGCCAACAGACACTCTGGAGAAGAGTACGGTGTGTCCTGAAACAAGTAATAAACACAGCGTTGAGAGCATAGGGCACTTCCACTCAAGGGCGTATAAATTGGGAAAACTAAAAATCAACAAGACACAGGCACCCTAAAGTTTACGGCTGCTCTGTTTCCAAGAACCTCCACTTCGGTACACCTTCAATATCCCAGGAAAGAGAAAAATGGATAAAGAAATGGTGGTACTTGGCACAGTGGAATATCACTCAGCCATGAAATCAATGTCATAAGGCTAGTTAGCAGCATGATGAGTGGATTTAGATACGATGATTCTAAGTGAAATAAGTCACACAGAAAAAGACACTTATCCTAAGATATCGCTTATAGAGGGAATGTCAAAATCGCTACACTTGAACTGAATTACAAAACAGAACAGAGTCACACCTTTAGAAGACACACTATGGCTGCTTAACGGGAAAGGTGAGGTGGGGTGATGCATAAAACAAGGGTTTGAAATTAGCTCAGAGACCGCTCCATAAGCCAAATATGTAATAGACAAGGCCTACTCCCTGCTCAGTGAACTGGACTCAACACACCCTAGTCAACACACAAGAATATATCTGACTAGTAAGAATCTGAAAACCTATGTATCGATATCTCTCTGCAAGTGAATCAAGAGGGTGTAAAGCGGCATCAACACAGCAGGGAAAAGCAGCCAAGCCCGATTCTAAACATAAATTACTTTAAAAAACCCACAAAACAAAGACAGTGAAAGAGAGAGAAATTCTTACAAAATCCGTTCAGGGTCTATGATGCAACCTGGATTGACCATATCAAGACCCACAGCTGGATGAGACATAAGGCTGGACACTCTTGGGGCTGAGAGGGTTGGTGAGGTTGGGTGAGCAAATGCAGATACTTTAAAGTAACACTGCGGGGAACACACCCCATGGGTCTCAAATCTCCAGGTACAAGGGAATCTTCCTACATCAAAACATGCATGGGAAACCCACAAGATGGTATGCCATGAGATCGGGAAAGGTTTCTAAAACGCACCTCATTTCTCCTCTCCTTGTGCTCGGGTTCGCCATTCCCGCCGCTTGACTAACCATCTCCCTACTTGGAGAATCAGCACCTTTAACCTACTGTTTTGTCCAGGTTGCAATTTGTCCTGAGGATGAACGGGAAGACGGGGAACCAACGAAAGACTAGCCCTAGGTGTTGGGACAGGCACAGGTCACTCCATTTTCCCATCAGGAAGAAGAATGAACCACAGGCTCAGCCTGCCCCCCAGAACCAAAATAGGGCCTGAAGCAATCCTGCGCTTTTGCGGCCAGCTCCCAAAAAAGCGAGGAGACAAATGGAGCTCAGGGGCACTGCAATTCACAAACGTGCAGAGTTATAAATGAGAACTCTCGTCCACAAATATATTGCGCAAGGCAACGAAGAGGATTTGAAAGCAAGGCAGATTTGCAAGAAACAGATTTCAGGAGGTAGATTCGACTCGCCTTTAAAGCACATGAAAAGCGGCAAAACGTTGACAATGATGCCCTTGGCCAAAAAGGGCGTATGCGTTTTTTCCTGAATATATTCAGGAAAAAACGCATACGCCCTTTTTGGCCAACCAAGCAAGCCGGAAGGGCAAATCAGCGCTACAAAGAAGTCTCGCTTGCCCTCGGTCAAAAGGGCCATGCTGAACAAAGTGTAAAAACCAGAAAAGCAGGACAGGCCATGGAGACATGGGAGCCTTGCTACGCTGATGGGCGGGATATAAATTGCCAACAGGCACTCTGGAGAAGAGTACGGTGTGTCCTGAAACAAGTAATAAACACAGCGTAGAGAGCATAGGGCACTTCAACTCATGGGCGTATAAATTGGGAAAACTAAAAATCAACAAGACACAGGCACCCTAAAGTTTACGGCTGCTCTGTTTCCAAGAACCTCCGCTTCGGTACACCTTCAATATCCCAGGAAAGAGAAAAATGGATAAAGAAATGGTGGTACTTGGCACAATGGAATATCACTCAGCCATGAAATCAATGTCATAAGGCTAGTTAGCAGCATGATGAGTGGATTTAGGTACGATGATTCTAAGTGAAATAAGTCACACAGAAAAAGACACTTATCCTAAGATATCGCTTATAGAGGGAATGTCAAAATCGCTACACTTGAACTGAATTACAAAACAGAACAGAGTCACACCTTTAGAAGACACACTATGGCTGCTTAACGGGAAAGGTGAGGTGGGGTGATGCATAAAACAAGGGTTTCAAATTAGCTCAGAGATCACTCCATAAGCCAAATATGTAATAGACAAGGCCTACTCCCTGCTCAGTGAACTGGACACAACACTCCCTAGTCACCACACAAGAATATATCTGACTAGTAAGAATCTGAAAACCTATGTATCGATATCTCTCTGCAAGTGAATCAAGAGGGTGTAAAGCGGCATCAACACAGCAGGGAAAAGCAGCCAAGCCCGATTCTAAACATAAATTACTTTAAAAAACCCACAAAGCAAAGACAGTGAAAGAGAGAGAAATTCTTACAAAATCCGTTCAGGGTCTCTGATGCAACCTGGATTGACCATATCTAGACCCACAGCTGGATGAGACATAAGGCTGGACACTCTTGGGGCTGAGAGGATTGGTGAGGTTGGGTGAGCAAATGCAGATACTTTAAAGTAATACCACGGGGTACCCACCCCATGGGTCTCAAATCTCCAGGTACAAGGGAATCTTCCTACATCAAAACATGCATGGGAAACCCAGAAGATGGTATGCCGTGAGATCGGGAAAGGTTTCTAAAACGCACCTCATTTCTCCTCTCCTTGTGCTCGGGTTCGCCATTCCAGCCGCTTGACTAACCATCTCCCTACTTGGAGAATCAGCACCTTTAACCTACTGTTTCGTCCAGGTTGCAATTTGTCCTGAGGATGAACGGGAAGACGGGGAACCAACGAGAGACTAGCCCTAGGTGTTGGGACAGGCACAGGTCACTCCATTTTCCCATCAGGAAGAAGAATGAACCACAGGCTCAGCCTGCCCCCCAGAACCAAAATAGGGCCTGAAGCAATCCTGCGCTTTTGCGGCCAGCTCCCAAAAAAGCGAGGAGACAAATGGAGCTCAGGGGCACTGCAATTCACAAACGTGCAGAGTTATAAATGAGAACTCTCGTCCACAAATATATTGAGGGAAGGCAACGAAGAGGATTTGAAAGCAAGGCAGATTTGCAGGAAACAGATTTCAGGAGGTAGATTCGACTCGCCTTTAAAGCACATGAAAAGCGGCAAAACGTTGACAATGATGCCCTTGGCCAAAAAGGGCGTATGCGTTTTTTCCTGAATATATTCAGGAAAAAACGCATACGCCCTTTTTGGCCAACCAAGCAAGCCGGAAGGGCAAATCAGCGCTACAAAGAAGTCTCGCTTGCCCTCGGTCAACAGGGCCATGCTGAACAAAGTGTAAAAACCAGAAAAGCAGGACAGGCCATGGAGACATGGAAGCCTTGCTACGCTGATGGGCGGGATGTAAATTGCCAACAGACACTCTGGAGAAGAGTACGGTGTGTCCTGAAACAAGTAATAAACACAGCGTTGAGAGCATAGGGCACTTCCACTCAAGGGCGTATAAATTGGGAAAACTAAAAATCAACAAGACACAGGCACCCTAAAGTTTACGGCTGCTCTGTTTCCAAGAACCTCCACTTCGGTACACCTTCAATATCCCAGGAAAGAGAAAAATGGATAAAGAAATGGTGGTACTTGGCACAGTGGAATATCACTCAGCCATGAAATCAATGTCATAAGGCTAGTTAGCAGCATGATGAGTGGATTTAGATACGATGATTCTAAGTGAAATAAGTCACACAGAAAAAGACACTTATCCTAAGATATCGCTTATAGAGGGAATGTCAAAATCGCTACACTTGAACTGAATTACAAAACAGAACAGAGTCACACCTTTAGAAGACACACTATGGCTGCTTAACGGGAAAGGTGAGGTGGGGTGATGCATAAAACAAGGGTTTGAAATTAGCTCAGAGACCGCTCCATAAGCCAAATATGTAATAGACAAGGCCTACTCCCTGCTCAGTGAACTGGACTCAACACACCCTAGTCAACACACAAGAATATATCTGACTAGTAAGAATCTGAAAACCTATGTATCGATATCTCTCTGCAAGTGAATCAAGAGGGTGTAAAGCGGCATCAACACAGCAGGGAAAAGCAGCCAAGCCCGATTCTAAACATAAATTACTTTAAAAAACCCACAAAACAAAGACAGTGAAAGAGAGAGAAATTCTTACAAAATCCGTTCAGGGTCTATGATTCAACCTGGATTGACCATATCAAGACCCACAGCTGGATGAGACATAAGGCTGGACACTCTTGGGGCTGAGAGGGTTGGTGAGGTTGGGTGAGCAAATGCAGATACTTTAAAGTAATACTGCGGGGAACACACCCCATGGGTCTCAAATCTCCAGGTACAAGGGAATCTTCCTACATCAAAACATGCATGGGAAACCCACAAGATGGTATGCCATGAGATCGGGAAAGGTTTCTAAAACGCACCTCATTTCTCCTCTCCTTGTGCTCGGGTTCGCCATTCCCGCCGCTTGACTAACCATCTCCCTACTTGGAGAATCAGCACCTTTAACCTACTGTTTCGTCCAGGTTGCAATTTGTCCTGAGGATGAACGGGAAGACGGGGAACCAACGAAAGACTAGCCCTAGGTGTTGGGACAGGCACAGGTCACTCCATTTTCCCATCAGGAAGAAGAATGAACCACAGGCTCAGCCTGCCCCCCAGAACCAAAATAGGGCCTGAAGCAATCCTGCGCTTTTGCGGCCAGCTCCCAAAAAAGCGAGGAGACAAATGGAGCTCAGGGGCACTGCAATTCACAAACGTGCAGAGTTATAAATGAGAACTCTCGTCCACAAATATATTGCGGAAGGCAACGAAGAGGATTTGAAAGCAAGGCAGATTTGCAAGAAACAGATTTCAGGAGGTAGATTCGACTCGCCTTTAAAGCACATGAAAAGCGGCAAAACGTTGACAATGATGCCCTTGGCCAAAAAGGGCGTATGCGTTTTTTCCTGAATATATTCAGGAAAAAACGCATACGCCCTTTTTGGCCAACCAAGCAAGCCGGAAGGGCAAATCAGCGCTACAAAGAAGTCTCGCTTGCCCTCGGTCAAAAGGGCCATGCTGAACAAAGTGTAAAAACCAGAAAAGCAGGACAGGCCATGGAGACATGGGAGCCTTGCTACGCTGATGGGCGGGATATAAATTGCCAACAGGCACTCTGGAGAAGAGTACGGTGTGTCCTGAAACAAGTAATAAACACAGCGTAGAGAGCATAGGGCACTTCCACTCATGGGCGTATAAATTGGGAAAACTAAAAATCAACAAGACACAGGCACCCTAAAGTTTACGGCTGCTCTGTTTCCAAGAACCTCCGCTTCGGTACACCTTCAATATCCCAGGAAAGAGAAAAATGGATAAAGAAATGGTGGTACTTGGCACAATGGAATATCACTCAGCCATGAAATCAATGTCATAAGGCTAGTTAGCAGCATGATGAGTGGATTTAGGTACGATGATTCTAAGTGAAATAAGTCACACAGAAAAAGACACTTATCCTAAGATATCGCTTATAGAGGGAATGTCAAAATCGCTACACTTGAACTGAATTACAAAACAGAACAGAGTCACACCTTTAGAAGACACACTATGGCTGCTTAACGGGAAAGGTGAGGTGGGGTGATGCATAAAACAAGGGTTTCAAATTAGCTCAGAGACCACTCCATAAGCCAAATATGTAATAGACAAGGCCTACTCCCTGCTCAGTGAACTGGACACAACACTCCCTAGTCACCACACAAGAATATATCTGACTAGTAAGAATCTGAAAACCTATGTATCGATATCTCTCTGCAAGTGAATCAAGAGGGTGTAAAGCGGCATCAACACAGCAGGGAAAAGCAGCCAAGCCCGATTCTAAACATAAATTACTTTAAAAAACCCACAAAGCAAAGACAGTGAAAGAGAGAGAAATTCTTACAAAATCCGTTCAGGGTCTCTGATGCAACCTGGATTGACCATATCTAGACCCACAGCTGGATGAGACATAAGGCTGGACACTCTTGGGGCTGAGAGGATTGGTGAGGTTGGGTGAGCAAATGCAGATACTTTAAAGTAATACCGCGGGGTACCCACCCCATGGGTCTCAAATCTCCAGGTACAAGGGAATCTTCCTACATCAAAACATGCATGGGAAACCCAGAAGATGGTATGCCGTGAGATCGGGAAAGGTTTCTAAAACGCACCTCATTTCTCCTCTCCTTGTGCTCGGGTTCGCCATTCCAGCCGCTTGACTAACCATCTCCCTACTTGGAGAATCAGCACCTTTAACCTACTGTTTCGTCCAGGTTGCAATTTGTCCTGAGGATGAACGGGAAGACGGGGAACCAACGAGAGACTAGCCCTAGGTGTTGGGACAGGCACAGGTCACTCCATTTTCCCATCAGGAAGAAGAATGAACCACAGGCTCAGCCTGCCCCCCAGAACCAAAATAGGGCCTGAAGCAATCCTGCGCTTTTGCGGCCAGCTCCCAAAAAAGCGAGGAGACAAATGGAGCTCAGGGGCACTGCAATTCACAAACGTGCAGAGTTATAAATGAGAACTCTCGTCCACAAATATATTGAGGGAAGGCAACGAAGAGGATTTGAAAGCAAGGCAGATTTGCAGGAAACAGATTTCAGGAGGTAGATTCGACTCGCCTTTAAAGCACATGAAAAGCGGCAAAACGTTGACAATGATGCCCTTGGCCAAAAAGGGCGTATGCGTTTTTTCCTGAATATATTCAGGAAAAAACGCATACGCCCTTTTTGGACAACCAAGCAAGCCGGAAGGGCAAATCAGCGCTACAAAGAAGTCTCGCTTGCCCTCGGTCAACAGGGCCATGCTGAACAAAGTGTAAAAACCAGAAAAGCAGGACAGGCCATGGAGACATGGAAGCCTTGCTACGCTGATGGGCGGGATGTAAATTGCCAACAGACACTCTGGAGAAGAGTACGGTGTGTCCTGAAACAAGTAATAAACACAGCGTTGAGAGCATAGGGCACTTCCACTCAAGGGCGTATAAATTGGGAAAACTAAAAATCAACAAGACACAGGCACCCTAAAGTTTACGGCTGCTCTGTTTCCAAGAACCTCCACTTCGGTACACCTTCAATATCCCAGGAAAGAGAAAAATGGATAAAGAAATGGTGGTACTTGGCACAGTGGAATATCACTCAGCCATGAAATCAATGTCATAAGGCTAGTTAGCAGCATGATGAGTGGATTTAGATACGATGATTCTAAGTGAAATAAGTCACACAGAAAAAGACACTTATCCTAAGATATCGCTTATAGAGGGAATGTCAAAATCGTTACACTTGAACTGAATTACAAAACAGAACAGAGTCACACCTTTAGAAGACACACTATGGCTGCTTAACGGGAAAGGTGAGGTGGGGTGATGCATAAAACAAGGGTTTGAAATTAGCTCAGAGACCGCTCCATAAGCCAAATATGTAATAGACAAGGCCTACTCCCTGCTCAGTGAACTGGACTCAACACACCTTAGTCAACACACAAGAATATATCTGACTAGTAAGAATCTGAAAACCTATGTATCGATATCTCTCTGCAAGTGAATCAAGAGGGTGTAAAGCGGCATCAACACAGCAGGGAAAACAGCCAAGCCCGATTCTAAACATAAATTACTTTAAAAAACCCACAAAACAAAGACAGTGAAAGAGAGAGAAATTCTTACAAAATCCGTTCAGGGTCTATGATGCAACCTGGATTGACCATATCAAGACCCACAGCTGGATGAGACATAAGGCTGGACACTCTTGGGGCTGAGAGGGTTGGTGAGGTTGGGTGAGCAAATGCAGATACTTTAAAGTAACACTGCGGGGAACACACCCCATGGGTCTCAAATCTCCAGGTACAAGGGAATCTTCCTACATCAAAACATGCATGGGAAACCCAGAAGATGGTATGCCATGAGATCGGGAAAGGTTTCTAAAACGCACCTCATTTCTCCTCTCCTTGTGCTCGGGTTCGCCATTCCAGCCGCTTGACTAACCATCTCCCTACTTGGAGAATCAGCACCTTTAACCTCCTGATTGTACAGGTTGCAATTTGTCCTGAGGATGAACGGGAAGACGCGGAACCCACGAGAGACGAGCCCTAGGTGTTGGGACAGGCATAGGTCACTCCATTTTCCCATCAGGAAGAAGAATGAACCACAGGCTCAGCCTGCCCCCCAGAACCAAAATAGGGCCTGAAGCAATCCTGCGCTTTTGCGGCCAGCTCCCAAAAAAGCGAGGAGACAAATGGAGCTCAGGGGCACTGCAATTCACAAACGTGCAGAGTTATAAATGAGAACTCTCGTCCACAAATATATTGAGGGAAGGCAACGAAGAGGATTTGAAAGCAAGGCAGATTTGCAGGAAACAGATTTCAGGAGGTAGATTCGACTCGCCTTTAAAGCACATGAAAAGCGGCAAAACGTTGACAATGATGCCCTTGGCCAAAAAGGGCGTATGCGTTTTTTCCTGAATATATTCAGGAAAAAACGCATACGCCCTTTTTGGCCAACCAAGCAAGCCGGAAGGGCAAATCAGCGCTACAAAGAAGTCTCGCTTGCCCTCGGTCTAAAGGGCCATGCTGAACAAACAGTAAAAACCAGAAAAGCAGGACAGGCCATGGAGACATGGGAGCCTTGCTACGCTGATGGGCGGGATGTAAATTGCCAACAGGCACTCTGGAGAAGAGTACGGTGTGTCCTGAAACAAGTAATAAACACAGCGTAGAGAGCATAGGGCACTTCCACTCAAGGGCGTATAAATTGGGAAAACTAAAAATCAACAAGACACAGGCACCCTAAAGTTTACGGCTGCTCTGTTTCCAAGAACCTCCACTTCGGTACACCTTCAATATCCCAGGAAAGAGAAAAATGGATAAAGAAATGGTGGTACTTGGCACAATGGAATATCACTCAGCCATGAAATCAATGTCATAAGGCTAGTTAGCAGCATGATGAGTGGATTTAGGTACGATGATTCGAAGTGAAATAAGTCACACAGAAAAAGACACTTATCCTAAGATATCGCTTATAGAGGGAATGTCAAAATCGCTACACTTGAACTGAATTACAAAACAGAACAGAGTCACACCTTTAGAAGACACACTATGGCTGCTTAACGGGAAAGGTGAGGTGGGGTGATGCATAAAACAAGGGTTTGAAATTAGCTCAGACACCGCTCCATAAGCCAAATATGTAATAGACAAGGCCTACTCCCTGCTCAGTGAACTGGACTCAACACCCCCTAGTTACCGCACAAGAATATATCTGACTAGTATGAATCTGAAAACCTATGTATCGATATCTCTCTGCAAGTGAATCAAGAGGGTGTAAAGCGGCATAAACACAGCAGGGAAAAGCAGCCAAACCCCATTCTAAACATACATTACTTTAAAAAACCCACAAAGCAAAGACAGTGAAAGAGAGAGAAATTCTTACAAAATCCGTTCAGGGTCTCTGATGCAACCTTGATTGACCATATCTAGACCCACAGCTGGATGAGACATAAGGCTGGACACTCTTGGGGCTGAGAGGATTGGTGAGGTTGGGTGAGCAAATGCAGATACTTTAAAGTAATACCGCGGGGTACCCACCCCATGGGTCTCAAATCTCCAGGTACAAGGGAATCTTCCTACATCAAAACATGCATGGGAAACCCAGAAGATGGTATGCCGTGAGATCGGGAAAGGTTTCTAAAACGCACCTCATTTCTCCTCTCCTTGTGCTCGGGTTCGCCATTCCAGCTGCTTCACTAACCATCTCCCTACTTGGAGAATCAGCACCTTTAACCTACTGTTTCGTCCAGGTTGCAATTTGTCCTGAGGATGAACGGGAAGACGGGGAACCAACGAAAGACTAGCCCTAGGTGTTGGGACAGGCACAGGTCACTCCATTTTCCCATCAGGAAGAAGAATGAACCACAGGCTCAGCCTGCCCCCCAGAACCAAAATAGGGCCTGAAGCAATCCTGCGCTTTTGCGGCCAGCTCCCAAAAAAGCGAGGAGACAAATGGAGCTCAGGGGCACTGCAATTCACAAACGTGCAGAGTTATAAATGAGAACTCTCGTCCACAAATATATTGAGGGAAGGCAACGAAGAGGATTTGAAAGCAAGGCAGATTTGCAGGAAACAGATTTCAGGAGGTAGATTCGACTCGCCTTTAAAGCACATGAAAAGCGGCAAAACGTTGACAATGATGCCCTTGGCCAAAAAGGGCGTATGCGTTTTTTCCTGAATATATTCAGGAAAAAACGCATACGCCCTTTTTGGACAACCAAGCAAGCCGGAAGGGCAAATCAGCGCTACAAAGAAGTCTCGCTTGCCCTCGGTCAAAAGGGCCATGCTGAAAAAACAGTAAAAACCAGAAAAGCAGGACAGGCCATGGAGACATGGGAGCCTTGCTACGCTAATGGGCGGGATGTAAATTGCCAACAGGCACTCTGGAGAAGAGTACGGTGTGTCCTGAAACAAGTAATAAACACAGCGTAGAGAGCATAGGGCACTTCCACTCAAGGGCGTATAAATTGGGAAAACTAAAAATCAACAAGACACAGGCACCCTAAAGTTTACGGCTGCTCTGTTTCCAAGAACATCCACTTCGGTACACCTTCAATATCCCAGGAAAGAGAAAAATGGATAAAGAAATGGTGGTACTTGGCACAATGGAATATCACTCAGCCATGAAATCAATGTCATAAGGCTAGTTAGCAGCATGATGAGTGGATTTAGGTACGATGATTCTAAGTGAAATAAGTTACACAGAAAAAGACACTTATCCTAAGATATCGCTTATAGAGGGAATGTCAAAATCGCTACACTTGAACTGAATTACAAAACAGAACAGAGTCACACCTTTAGAAGACACACTATGGCTGCTTAACGGGAAAGGTGAGGTGGGGTGATGCATAAAACAAGGGTTTGAAATTAGCTCAGACACCGCTCCATAAGCCAAATATGTAATAGACAAGGCCTACTCCCTGCTCAGTGAACTGGACTCAACACCCCCTAGTCACCGCACAAGAATATATCTGACTAGTATGAATCTGAAAACCTATGTATCGATATCTCTCTGCAAGTGAATCAAGAGGGTGTAAAGCGGCATAAACACAGCAGGGAAAAGCAGCCAAACCCCATTCTAAACATACATTACTTTAAAAAACCCACAAAGCAAAGACAGTGAAAGAGAGAGAAATTCTTACAAAATCCGTTCAGGGTCTCTGATGCAACCTGGATTGACCATATCTAGACCCACAGCTGGATGAGACATAAGGCTGGACACTCTTGGGGCTGAGAGGATTGGTGAGGTTGGGTGAGCAAATGCAGATACTTTAAAGTAATACCGCGGGGTACCCACCCCATGGGTCTCAAATCTCCAGGTACAAGGGAATCTTCCTACATCAAAACATGCATGGGAAACCCAGAAGATGGTATGCTGTGAGATCGGGAAAGGTTTCTAAAACGCACCTCATTTCTCCTCTCCTTGTGCTCGGGTTCGCCATTCCAGCCGCTTGACTAACCATCTCCCTACTTGGAGAATCAGCACCTTTAACCTACTGTTTCGTCCAGGTTGCAATTTGTCCTGAGGATGAACGGGAAGACGGGGAACCAACGAAAGACTAGCCCTAGGTGTTGGGACAGGCACAGGTCACTCCATTTTCCCATCAGGAAGAAGAATGAACCACAGGCTCAGCCTGCCCCCCAGAACCAAAATAGGGCCTGAAGCAATCCTGCGCTTTTGCGGCCAGCTCCCAAAAAAGCGAGGAGACAAATGGAGCTCAGGGGCACTGCAATTCACAAACGTGCAGAGTTATAAATGAGAACTCTCGTCCACAAATATATTGAGGGAAGGCAACGAAGAGGATTTGAAAGCAAGGCAGATTTGCAGGAAACAGATTTCAGGAGGTAGATTCGACTCGCCTTTAAAGCACATGAAAAGCGGCAAAACGTTGACAATGATGCCCTTGGCCAAAAAGGGCGTATGCGTTTTTTCCTGAATATATTCAGGAAAAAACGCATACGCCCTTTTTGGCCAACCAAGCAAGCCGGAAGGGCAAATCAGTGCTACAAAGAAGTCTCGCTTGCCCTCGGTCAAAAGGGCCATGCTGAACAAAGTGTAAAAACCAGAAAAGCAGGACAGGCCATGGAGACATGGGAGCCTTGCTACGCTGATGGGCGGGATGTAAATTGCCAACAGGCACTCTGGAGAAGAGTACGGTGTGTCCTGAAACAAGTAATAAACACAGCGTAGAGAGCATAGGGCACTTCCACTCAAGGGCGTATAAATTGGGAAAACTAAAAATCAACAAGACACAGGCACCCTAAAGTTTACGGCTGCTCTGTTTCCAAGAACCTCCACTTCGGTACACCTTCAATATCCCAGGAAAGAGAAAAATGGATAAAGAAATGGTGGTACTTGGCACAGTGGAATATCACTCAGCCATGAAATCAATGTCATAAGGCTAGTTAGCAGCATGATGAGTGGATTTAAGTACGATGATTCTAAGTGAAATAAGTCACACAGAAAAAGACACTTATCCTAAGATATCGCTTATAGAGGGAATGTCAAAATCGCTACACTTGAACTGAATTACAAAACAGAACAGAGTCACACCTTTAGAAGACACACTATGGCTGCTTAACGGGAAAGGTGAGGTGGGGTGATGCATAAAACAAGGGTTTGAAATTAGCTCAGACAACGCTCCATAAGCCAAATATGTAATAGACAAGGCCTACTCCCTGCTCAGTGAACTGGGCTCAACACCCCCTAGTCACCGCACAAGAATATATCTGACTAGTATGAATCTGAAAACCTATGTATCGATATCTCTCTGCAAGTGAATCAAGAGGGTGTAAAGCCGCATAAACACAGCAGGGAAAAGCAGCCAAACCCCATTCTAAACATACATTACTTTAAAAAACCCACAAAGCAAAGACAGTGAAAGAGAGAGAAATTCTTACAAAATCCGTTCAGGGTCTCTGATGCAACCTGGATTGACCATATCTAGACCCACAGCTGGATGAGACATAAGGCTGGACACTCTTGGGGCTGAGAGGATTGGTGAGGTTGGGTGAGCAAATGCAGATACTTTAAAGTAATACGGCGGGGTACCCACCCCATGGGTCTCAAATCTCCAGGTACAAGGGAATCTTCCTACATCAAAACATGCATGGGAAACCCAGAAGATGGTATGCCGTGAGATCGGGAAAGGTTTCTAGAACGCACCTCATTTCTCCTCTCCTTGTGCTCGGGTTCGCCATTCCAGCCGCTTGACTAACCATCTCCCTACTTGGAGAATCAGCATCTTTAACCTACTGTTTCGTCCAGGTTGCAATATGTCCTGAGGATGAACGGGAAGACGGGGAACCAACGAAAGACTAGCCCTAGGTGTTGGGACAGGCACAGGTCACTCCATTTTCCCATCAGGAAGAAGAATGAACCACAGGCTCAGCCTGCCCCCCAGAACCAAAATAGGGCCTGAAGCAATCCTGCGCTTTTGCGGCCAGCTCCCAAAAAAGCGAGGAGACAAATGGAGCTCAGGGGCACTGCAATTCACAAACGTGCAGAGTTATAAATGAGAACTCTCGTCCACAAATATATTGAGGGAAGGCAACGAAGAGGATTTGAAAGCAAGGCAGATTTGCAGGAAACAGATTTCAGGAGGTAGATTCGACTCGCCTTTAAAGCACATGAAAAGCGGCAAAACGTTGACAATGATGCCCTTGGCCAAAAAGGGCGTATGCGTTTTTTCCTGAATATATTCAGGAAAAAACGCATACGCCCTTTTTGGCCAACCAAGCAAGCCGGAAGGGCAAATCAGCGCTACAAAGAAGTCTCGCTTGCCCTCGGTCAAAAGGGCCATGCTGAACAAACAGTAAAAACCAGAAAAGCAGGACAGGCCATGGAGACATGGGAGCCTTGCTACGCTGATGGGCGGGATATAAATTGCCAACAGGCACTCTGGAGAAGAGTACGGTGTGTCCTGAAACAAGTAATAAACACAGTGTAGAGAGCATAGGGCACTTCCACTCATGGGCGTATAAATTGGGAAAACTAAAAATCAAAAAGACACAGGCACCCTAAAGTTTACGGCTGCTCTGTTTCCAAGAACCTCCGCTTCGGTACACCTTCAATATCCCAGGAAAGAGAAAAATGGATAAAGAAATGGTGGTACTTGGCACAATGGAATATCACTCAGCCATGAAATCAATGTCATAAGGCTAGTTAGCAGCATGATGAGTGGATTTAGGTACGATGATTCTAAGTGAAATAAGTCACACAGAAAAAGACACTTATCCTAAGATATCGCTTATAGAGGGAATGTCAAAATCGCTACACTTGAACTGAATTACAAAACAGAACAGAGTCACACCTTTAGAAGACACACTATGGCTGCTTAACGGGAAAGGTGAGGTGGGGTGATGCATAAAACAAGGGTTTGAAATTAGCTCAGACACCGCTCCATAAGCCAAATATGTAATAGACAAGGCCTACTCCCTGCTCAGTGAACTGGACTCAACACCCCCTAGTCACCGCACAAGAATATATCTGACTAGTATGAATCTGAAAACCTATGTATCGATATCTCTCTGCAAGTGAATCAAGAGGGTGTAAAGCGGCATAAACACAGCAGGGAAAAGCAGCCAAACCCCATTCTAAACATACATTACTTTAAAAAACCCACAAAGCAAAGACAGTGAAAGAGAGAGAAATTCTTACAAAATCCGTTCAGGGTCTCTGATGCAACCTGGATTGACCATATCTAGACCCACAGCTGGATGAGACATAAGGCTGGACACTCTTGGGGCTGAGAGGATTGGTGAGGTTGGGTGAGCAAATGCAGATACTTTAAAGTAACACTGCGGGGAACACACCCCATGGGTCTCAAATCTCCAGGTACAAGGGAATCTTCCTACATCAAAACATGCATGGGAAACCCACAAGATGGTATGCCATGAGATCGGGAAAGGTTTCTAAAACGCACCTCATTTCTCCTCTCCTTGTGCTCGGGTTCGCCATTCCAGCCGCTTGACTAACCATCTCCCTACTTGGAGAATCAGCACCTTTAACCTCCTGATTGTACAGGTTGCAATTTGTCCTGAGGATGAACGGGAAGATGCGGAACCAACGAGAGACGAGCCCTAGGTGTTGGGACAGGCATAGGTCACTCCATTTTCCCATCAGGAAGAAGAATGAACCACAGGCTCAGCCTGCCCCCCAGAACCAAAATAGGGCCTGAAGCAATCCTGCGCTTTTGCGGCCAGCTCCCAAAACAGCGAGGAGACAAATGGAGCTCAGGGGCACTGCAATTCACAAACGTGCAGAGTTATAAATGAGAACTCTCGTCCACAAATATATTGAGGGAAGGCAACGAAGAGGATTTGAAAGCAAGGCAGATTTGCAGGAAACAGATTTCAGGAGGTAGATTCGACTCGCCTTTAAAGCACATGAAAAGCGGCAAAACGTTGACAATGATGCCCTTGGCCAAAAAGGGCGTATGCGTTTTTTCCTGAATATATTCAGGAAAAAACGCATACGCCCTTTTTGGCCAACCAAGCAAGCCGGAAGGGCAAATCAGCGCTACAAAGAAGTCTCGCTTGCCCTCGGTCAAAAGGGCCATGCTGAATAAACAGTAAAAACCAGAAAAGCAGGACAGGCCATGGAGACATGGGAGCCTTGCTACGCTGATGGGCGGGATGTAAATTGCCAACAGGCACTCTGGAGAAGAGTACGGTGTGTCCTGAAACAAGTAATAAACACAGCGTAGAGAGCATAGGGCACTTCCACTCAAGGGCGTATAAATTGGGAAAACTAAAAATCAACAAGACACAGGCACCCTAAAGTTTACGGCTGCTCTGTTTCCAAGAACCTCCGCTTCGGTACACCTTCAATATCCCAGGAAAGAGAAAAATGGATAAAGAAATGGTGGTACTTGGCACAATGGAATATCACTCAGCCATGAAATCAATGTCATAAGGCTAGTTAGCAGCATGATGAGTGGATTTAGGTACGATGATTCTAAGTGAAATAAGTCACACAGAAAAAGACACTTATCCTAAGATATCGCTTATAGAGGGAATGTCAAAATCGCTACACTTGAACTGAATTACAAAACAGAACAGAGTCACACCTTTAGAAGACACACTATGGCTGCTTAACGGGAAAGGTGAGGTGGGGTGATGCATAAAACAAGGGTTTGAAATTAGCTCAGACACCGCTCCATAAGCCAAATATGTAATAGACAAGGCCTACTCCCTGCTCAGTGAACTGGACTCAACACCCCCTAGTCACCGCACAAGAATATATCTGACTAGTATGAATCTGAAAACCTATGTATCGATATCTCTCTGCAAGTGAATCAAGAGGGTGTAAAGCGGCATAAACACAGCAGGGAAAAGCAGCCAAACCCCATTCTAAACATACATTACTTTAAAAAACCCACAAAGCAAAGACAGTGAAAGAGAGAGAAATTCTTACAAAATCCGTTCAGGGTCTCTGATGCAACCTGGATTGACCATATCTAGACCCACAGCTGGATGAGACATAAGGCTGGACACTCTTGGGGCTGAGAGGATTGGTGAGGTTGGGTGAGCAAATGCAGATACTTTAAAGTAACACTGCGGGGAACACACCCCATGGGTCTCAAATCTCCAGGTACAAGGGAATCTTCCTACATCAAAACATGCATGGGAAACCCACAAGATGGTATGCCATGAGATCGGGAAAGGTTTCTAAAACGCACCTCATTTCTCCTCTCCTTGTGCTCGGGTTCGCCATTCCAGCCGCTTGACTAACCATCTCCCTACTTGGAGAATCAGCACCTTTAACCTCCTGATTGTACAGGTTGCAATTTGTCCTGAGGATGAACGGGAAGATGCGGAACCAACGAGAGACGAGCCCTAGGTGTTGGGACAGGCATAGGTCACTCCATTTTCCCATCAGGAAGAAGAATGAACCACAGGCTCAGCCTGCCCCCCAGAACCAAAATAGGGCCTGAAGCAATCCTGCGCTTTTGCGGCCAGCTCCCAAAACAGCGAGGAGACAAATGGAGCTCAGGGGCACTGCAATTCACAAACGTGCAGAGTTATAAATGAGAACTCTCGTCCACAAATATATTGAGGGAAGGCAACGAAGAGGATTTGAAAGCAAGGCAGATTTGCAGGAAACAGATTTCAGGAGGTAGATTCGACTCGCCTTTAAAGCACATGAAAAGCGGCAAAACGTTGACAATGATGCCCTTGGCCAAAAAGGGCGTATGCGTTTTTTCCTGAATATATTCAGGAAAAAACGCATACGCCCTTTTTGGCCAACCAAGCAAGCCGGAAGGGCAAATCAGCGCTACAAAGAAGTCTCGCTTGCCCTCGGTCAAAAGGGCCATGCTGAATAAACAGTAAAAACCAGAAAAGCAGGACAGGCCATGGAGACATGGGAGCCTTGCTACGCTGATGGGCGGGATGTAAATTGCCAACAGGCACTCTGGAGAAGAGTACGGTGTGTCCTGAAACAAGTAATAAACACAGCGTAGAGAGCATAGGGCACTTCCACTCAAGGGCGTATAAATTGGGAAAACTAAAAATCAACAAGACACAGGCACCCTAAAGTTTACGGCTGCTCTGTTTCCAAGAACCTCCGCTTCGGTACACCTTCAATATCCCAGGAAAGAGAAAAATGGATAAAGAAATGGTGGTACTTGGCACAATGGAATATCACTCAGCCATGAAATCAATGTCATAAGGCTAGTTAGCAGCATGATGAGTGGATTTAGGTACGATGATTCTAAGTGAAATAAGTCACACAGAAAAAGACACTTATCCTAAGATATCGCTTATAGAGGGAATGTCAAAATCGCTACACTTGAACTGAATTACAAAACAGAACAGAGTCACACCTTTAGAAGACACACTATGGCTGCTTAACGGGAAAGGTGAGGTGGGGTGATGCATAAAACAAGGGTTTGAAATTAGCTCAGACACCGCTCCATAAGCCAAATATGTAATAGACAAGGCCTACTCCCTGCTCAGTGAACTGGACTCAACACCCCCTAGTCACCGCACAAGAATATATCTGACTAGTATGAATCTGAAAACCTATGTATCGATATCTCTCTGCAAGTGAATCAAGAGGGTGTAAAGCGGCATAAACACAGCAGGGAAAAGCAGCCAAACCCCATTCTAAACATACATTACTTTAAAAAACCCACAAAGCAAAGACAGTGAAAGAGAGAGAAATTCTTACAAAATCCGTTCAGGGTCTCTGATGCAACCTGGATTGACCATATCTAGACCCACAGCTGGATGAGACATAAGGCTGGACACTCTTGGGTCTGAGAGGATTGGTGAGGTTGGGTGAGCAAATGCAGATACTTTAAAGTAATACCGCGGGGTACCCACCCCATGGGTCTCAAATCTCCAGGTACAAGGGAATCTTCCTACATCAAAACATGCATGGGAAACGCAGAAGATGGTATGCCGTGAGATCGGGAAAGGTTTCTAGAACGCACCTCATTTCTCCTCTCCTTGTGCTCGGGTTCGCCATTCCAGCCGCTTGACTAACCATCTCCCTACTTGGAGAATCAGCACCTTTAACCTACTGTTTCGTCCAGGTTGCAATTTGTCCTGAGGATGAACGGGAAGACGGGGAACCAACGAAAGACTAGCCCTAGGTGTTGGGACAGGCACAGGTCACTCCATTTTCCCATCAGGAAGAAGAATGAACCACAGGCTCAGCCTGCCCCCCAGAACCAAAATAGGGCCTGAAGCAATCCTGCGCTTTTGCGGCCAGCTCCCAAAAAAGCGAGGAGACAAATGGAGCTCAGGGGCACTGCAATTCACAAACGTGCAGAGTTATAAATGAGAACTCTCGTCCACAAATATATTGAGGGAAGGCAACGAAGAGGATTTGAAAGCAAGGCAGATTTGCAGGAAACAGATTTCAGGAGGTAGATTCGACTCGCCTTTAAAGCACATGAAAAGCGGCAAAACGTTGACAATGATGCCCTTGGCCAAAAAGGGCGTATGCGTTTTTTCCTGAATATATTCAGGAAAAAACGCATACGCCCTTTTTGGCCAACCAAGCAAGCCGGAAGGGCAAATCAGCGCTACAAAGAAGTCTCGCTTGCCCTCGGTCAAAAGGGCCATGCTGAACAAAGTGTAAAAACCAGAAAAGCAGGACAGGCCATGGAGACATGGAAGCCTTGCTACGCTGATGGGCGGGATGTAAATTGCCAACAGGCACTCTGGAGAAGAGTACGGTGTGTCCTGAAACAAGTAATAAACACAGCGTTGAGAGCATAGGGCACTTCCACTCATGGGCGTATAAATTGGGAAAACTAAAAATCAACAAGACACAGGCACCCTAAAGTTTACGGCTGCTCTGTTTCCAAGAACCTCCACTTCGGTACACCTTCAATATCCCAGGAAAGAGAAAAATGGATAAAGAAATGGTGGTACTTGGCACAGTGGAATATCACTCAGCCATGAAATCAATGTCATAAGGCTAGTTAGCAGCATGATGAGTGGATTTAGATACGATGATTCTAAGTGAAATAAGTCACACAGAAAAAGACACTTATCCTAAGATATCGCTTATAGAGGGAATGTCAAAATCGCTACACTTGAACTGAATTACAAAACAGAACAGAGTCACACCTTTAGAAGACACACTATGGCTGCTTAACGGGAAAGGTGAGGTGGGGTGATGCATAAAACAAGGGTTTGAAATTAGCTCAGAGACCGCTCCATAAGCCAAATATGTAATAGACAAGGCCTACTCCCTGCTCAGTGAACTGGACTTCACTACCACAACACTCCGTAGTCAACACACAAGAATATATCTGACTAGTAAGAATCTGAAAACCTATGTATCGATATCTCTCTGCAAGTGAATCAAGAGGGTGTAAAGCGGCATCAACACAGCAGGGAAAAGCAGCCAAGCCCGATTCTAAACATAAATTACTTTAAAAAACCCACAAAACAAAGACAGTGAAAGAGAGAGAAATTCTTACAAAATCCGTTCAGGTTCTATGATGCAACCTGGATTGACCATATCAAGACCCACAGCTGCATGAGACATAAGGCTGGACACTCTTGGGGCTGAGAGGGTTGGTGAGGTTGGGTGAGCAAATGCAGATACTTTAAAGTAACACTGCGGGGAACACACCCCATGGGTCTCAAATCTCCAGATACAAGGGAATCTTCCTACATCAAAACATGCATGGGAAACCCAGAAGATGTTATGCCATGAGATCGGGAAAGGTTTCTAAAACGCACCTCATTTCTCCTCTCCTTGTGCTCGGGTTCGCCATTCCAGCCGCTTGACTAACCATCTCCCTACTTGGAGAATCAGCACCTTTAACCTCCTGATTGTACAGGTTGCAATTTGTCCTGAGGATGAACGGGAAGACGCGGAACCAACGAGAGACGAGCCCTAGGTGTTGGGACAGGCACAGGTCACTCCATTTTCCCATCAGGAAGAAGAATGAACCACAGGCTCAGCCTGCCCCCCAGAACCAAAATAGGGCCTGAAGCAATCCTGCGCTTTTGCGGCCAGCTCCCAAAAAAGCGAGGAGACAAATGGAGCTCAGGGGCACTGCAATTCACAAACGTGCAGAGTTATAAATGAGAACTCTCGTCCACAAATATATTGAGGGAAGGCAACGAAGAGGATTTGAAAGCAAGGCAGATTTGCAGGAAACAGATGTCAGGAGGTAGATTCGACTCGCCTTTAAAGCACATGAAAAGCGGCAAAACGTTGACAATGATGCCCTTGGCCAAAAAGGGCGTATGCGTTTTTTCCTGAATATATTCAGGAAAAAACGCATACGCCCTTTTTGGCCAACCAAGCAAGCCGGAAGGGCAAATCAGCGCTAAAAAGAAGTCTCGCTTGCCCTCGGTCAAAAGGGCCATGCTGAACAAAGTGTAAAAACCAGAAAAGCAGGACAGGCCATGGAGACATGGGAGCCTTGCTACGCTGATGGGCGGGACGTAAATTGCCAACAGGCACTCTGGAGAAGAGTACGGTGTGTCCTGAAACAAGTAATAAACACAGCGTAGAGAGCATAGGGCACTTCCACTCAAGGGCGTATAAATTGGGAAAACTAAAAATCAACAAGACACAGGCACCCTAAAGTTTACGGCTGCTCTGTTTCCAAGAACCTCCACTTCGGTACACCTTCAATATCCCAGGAAAGAGAAAAATGGATAAAGAAATGGTGGTACTTGGCACAATGGAATATCACTCAGCCATGAAATCAATGTCATAAGGCTAGTTAGCAGCATGATGAGTGGATTTAGGTACGATGATTCTAAGTGAAATAAGTCACACAGAAAAAGACACTTATCCTAAGATATCGCTTATAGAGGGAATGTCAAAATCGCTACACTTGAACTGAATTACAAAACAGAACAGAGTCACACCTTTAGAAGACACACTATGGCTGCTTAACGGGAAAGGTGAGGTGGGGTGATGCATAAAACAAGGGTTTGAAATTAGCTCAGACACCGCTCCATAAGCCAAATATGTAATAGACAAGGCCTACTCCCTGCTCAGTGAACTGGACTCAACACCCCCTAGTCACCGCACAAGAATATATCTGACTAGTATGAATCTGAAAACCTATGTATCGATATCTCTCTGCAAGTGAATCAAGAGGGTGTAAAGCGGCATAAACACAGCAGGGAAAAGCAGCCAAACCCCATTCTAAACATACATTACTTTAAAAACCCACAAAGCAAAGACAGTGAAAGAGAGAGAAATTCTTACAAAATCCGTTCAGGGTCTCTGATGCAACCTGGATTGACCATATCTAGACCCACAGCTGGATGAGACATAAGGCTGGACACTCTTGGGGCTGAGAGGATTGGTGAGGTTGGGTGAGCAAATGCAGATACTTTAAAGTAATACCGCGGGGTACCCACCCCATGGGTCTCAAATCTCCAGGTACAAGGGAATCTTCCTACATCAAAACATGCATGGGAAACCCAGAAGATGGTATGCCGTGAGATCGGGAAAGGTTTCTAAAACGCACCTCATTTCTCCTCTCCTTGTGCTCGGGTTCGCCATTCCAGCCGCTTGACTAACCATCTCCCTACTTGGAGAATCAGCACCTTTAACCTACTGTTTCGTCCAGGTTGCAATTTGTCCTGAGGATGAACGGGAAGACGGGGAACCAAAGAAAGACTAGCCCTAGGTGTTGGGACAGGCACAGGTCACTCCATTTTCCCATCAGGAAGAAGAATGAACCACAGGCTCAGCCTGCCCCCCAGAACCAAAATAGGGCCTGAAGCAATCCTGCGCTTTTGCGGCCAGCTCCCAAAAAAGCGAGGAGACAAATGGAGCTCAGGGGCACTGCAATTCACAAACGTGCAGAGTTATAAATGAGAACTCTCGTCCACAAATATATTGAGGGAAGGCAACGAAGAGGATTTGAAAGCAAGGCAGATTTGCAGGAAACAGATTTCAGGAGGTAGATTCGACTCGCCTTTAAAGCACATGAAAAGCGGCAAAACGTTGACAATGATGCCCTTGGCCAAAAAGGGCGTATGCGTTTTTTCCTGAATATATTCAGGAAAAAACGCATACGCCCTTTTTGGCCAACCAAGCAAGCCGGAAGGGCAAATCAGCGCTACAAAGAAGTCTCGCTTGCCCTCGGTCAAAAGGGCCATGCTGAACAAAGTGTAAAAACCAGAAAAGCAGGACAGGCCATGGAGACATGGGAGCCTTGCTACGCTGATGGGCGGGACGTAAATTGCCAACAGGCACTCTGGAGAAGAGTACGGTGTGTCCTGAAACAAGTAATAAACACAGCGTAGAGAGCATAGGGCACTTCCACTCAAGGGCGTATAAATTGGGAAGACTAAAAATCAACAAGACACAGGCACCCTAAAGTTTACGGCTGCTCTGTTTCCAAGAACCTCCACTTCAGTACACCTTCAATATCCCAGGAAAGAGAAAAATGGATAAAGAAATGGTGGTACTTGGCACAATGGAATATCACTCAGCCATGAAATCAATGTCATAAGGCTAGTTAGCAGCATGATGAGTGGATTTAGGTACGATGATTCTAAGTGAAATAAGTCACACAGAAAAAGACACTTATCCTAAGATATCGCTTATAGAGGGAATGTCAAAATCGCTACACTTGAACTGAATTACAAATCAGAACAGAGTCACACCTTTAGAAGACACACTATGGCTGCTTAATGGGAAAGGTGAGGTGGGGTGATGCATAAAACAAGGGTTTGAAATTAGCTCAGACACCGCTCCATAAGCCAAATATGTAATAGACAAGGCCTACTCCCTGCTCAGTGAACTGGACTCAACACCCCCTAGTCACCACACAAGAATATATCTGACTAGTAAGAATCTGAAAACCTATGTATCGATATCTCTCTGCAAGTGAATCAAGAGGGTGTAAAGCGGCATCAACACAGCAGGGAAAAGCAGCCAAGCCCGATTCTAAACATAAATTACTTTAAAAAACCCACAAAACAAAGACAGTGAAAGAGAGAGAAATTCTTACAAAATCCGTTCAGGGTCTCTGATGCAACCTGGATTGACCATATCTAGACCCATAGCTGGATGAGACATAAAGCTGGACACTCTTGGGGCTGAGAGGATTGGTGAGGTTGGGTGAGCAAACGCATATACTTTAAAGTAACACTGCGGAGAACACACCCCATGGGTCTCAAATCTCCAGGTACAAGGGAATCTTCCTACATCAAAACATGCATGGGAAACCCAGAAGATGGTATGCCATGAGATCGGGAAAGGTTTCTAAAACGCACCTCATTTCTCCTCTCCTTGTGCTCGGGTTCGCCATTCCAGCCGCTTGACTAACCATCTCCCTACTTGGAGAATCAGCACCTTTAACCTCCTGATTGTACAGGTTGCAATTTGTCCTGAGGATGAACAGGAAGACGCGGAACCAACGAGGGACGAGCCCTAGGTGTTGGGACAGGCATAGGTCACTCCATTTTCCCATCAGGAAGAAGAATGAACCACAGGCTCAGCCTGCCCCCCAGAACCAAAATAGGGCCTGAAGCAATCCTGCGCTTTTGCGGCCAGCTCCCAAAAAAACGAGGAGACAAATGGAGCTCAGGGGCACTGCAATTCACAAACGTGCAGAGTTATAAATGAGAACTCTCGTCCACAAATATATTGAGGGAAGGCAACGAAGAGGATTTCAAAGCAAGGCAGATTTGCAGGAAACAGATTTCAGGAGGTAGATTCGACTCGCCTTTAAAGCACATGAAAAGCGGCAAAACGTTGACAATGATGCCCTTGGCCAAAAAGGGCGTATGCGTTTTTTCCTGAATATATTCAGGAAAAAACGCATACGCCCTTTTTGGCCAACCAAGCAAGCCGGAAGGGCAAATCAGCGCTACAAAGTAGTCTCGCTTGCCCTCGGTCAAAAGGGCCATGCTGAACAAACAGTAAAAACCAGAAAAGCAGGACAGGCCATGGAGACATGGGAGCCTTGCTACGCTGATGGGCGGGATGTAAATTGCCAACAGGCACTCTGGAGAAGAGTACGGTGTGTCCTGAAACAAGTAATAAACACAGCGTAGAGAGCATAGGGCACTTTCACTCAAGGGCGTATAAATTGGGAAAACTAAAAATCAACAAGACACAGGCACCCTAAAGTTTACGGCTGCTCTGTTTCCAAGAACCTCCACTTCGGTACACCTTCAATATCCCAGGAAAGAGAAAAAAGGATAAAGAAATGGTGGTACTTGGCACAATGGAATATCACTCAGCCATGAAATCAATGTCATAAGGCTAGTTAGCAGCATGATGAGTGGATTTAGGTACGATGATTCTAAGTGAAATAAGTCACACAGAAAAAGACACTTATCCTAAGATATCGCTTATAGAGGGAATGTCAAAATCGCTACACTTGAACTGAATTACAAAACAGAACAGAGTCACACCTTTAGAAGACACACTATGGCTGCTTAACGGGAAAGGTGAGGTGGGGTGATGCATAAAACAAGGGTTTGAAATTAGCTCAGAGACCGCTCCATAAGCCAAATATGTAATAGACAAGGCCTACTCCCTGCTCAGTGAACTGGACTCAACACACCCTAGTCACCACACAAGAATATATCTGACTAGTAAGAATCTGAAAACCTATGTATTGATATCTCTCTGCAAGTGAATCAAGAGGGTGTAAAGCGGCATCAACACAGCAGGGAAAAGCAGCCAAGCCCGATTCTAAACATAAATTACTTTAAAAAACCCACAAAACAAAGACAGTGAAAGAGAGAGAAATTCTTACAAAATCCGTTCAGGGTCTCTGATGCAACCTGGATTGACCATATCTAGACCCACAGCTGGATGAGACAGAAGGCTGGACACTCTTGGGGCTGAGAGGATTGGTGAGGTTGGGTGAGCAAACGCAGATACTTTAAAGTAACACTGCGGGGAACACACCCCATGGGTCTCAAATCTCCAGGTACAAGGGCATCTTCCTACATCAAAACATGCATGGGAAAGCCAGAAGATGGTATGCCGTGAGATCGGGAAAGGTTTCTAAAACGCACCTCATTTCTCCTCTCCTTGTGCTCGGGTTCGCCATTCCAGCCGCTTGACTAACCATCTCCCTACTTGGAGAATCAGCACCTTTAACCTACTGTTTCGTCCAGGTTGCAATTTGTCCTGAGGATGAACGGGAAGACGGGGAACCAACGAAAGACTAGCCCTAGGTGTTGGGACAGGCACAGGTCACTCCATTTTCCCATCAGGAAGAAGAATGAACCACAGGCTCAGCCTGCCCCCCAGAACCAAAATAGGGCCTGAAGCAATCCTGTGCTTTTGCGGCCAGCTCCCAAAAAAGCGAGGAGACAAATGGAGCTCAGGGGCACTGCAATTCACAAACGTGCAGAGTTATAAATGAGAACTCTCGTCCACAAATATATTGAGGGAAGGCAACGAAGAGGATTTGAAAGCAAGGCAGATTTGCAGGAAACAGATTTCAGGAGGTAGATTCGACTCGCCTTTAAAGCACATGAAAAGCGGCAAAACGTTGACAATGATGCCCTTGGCCAAAAAGGGCGTATGCGTTTTTTCCTGAATATATTCAGGAAAAAACGCATACGCCCTTTTTGGCCAACCAAGCAAGCCGGAAGGGCAAATCAGCGTTACAAAGAAGTCTCGCTTGCCCTCGGTCAAAAGGGCCATGCTGAACAAAGTGTAAAAACCAGAAAAGCAGGACAGGCCATGGAGACATGGGAGCCTTGCTACGCTGATGGGCGGGATGTAAATTGCCAACAGGCACTCTGGAGAAGAGTACGGTGTGTCCTGAAACAAGTAATAAACACAGCGTAGAGAGCATAGGGCACTTCCACTCAAGGGCGTATAAATTGGGAAAACTAAAAATCAACAAGACACAGGCACCCTAAAGTTTACGGCTGCTCTGTTTCCAAGAACCTCCACTTCGGTACACCTTCAATATCCCAGGAAAGAGAAAAATGGATAAAGAAATGGTGGTACTTGGCACAATGGAATATCACTCAGCCATGAAATCAATGTCATAAGGCTAGTTAGCAGCATGATGAGTGGATTTAGATACGATGATTCTAAGTGAAATAAGTCACACAGAAAAAGACACTTATCCTAAGATATCGCTTATAGAGGGAATGTCAAAACCGCTACACTTGAACTGAATTACAAAACAGAACAGAGTCACACCTTTAGAAGACACACTATGGCTGCTTAACGGGAAAGGTGAGGTGGGGTGATGCATAAAACAAGGGTTTGAAATTAGCTCAGACACCGCCCCATAAGCCAAATATGTAATAGACAAGGCCTACTCCCTGCTCAGTGAACTGGACTCAACACACCGTAGTCACCACACAAGAGTATATCTGACTAGTAAGAATCTGAAAACCTATGTATCGATATCTCTCTGCAAGTGAATCAAGAGGGTGTAAAGCGGCATCAACACAGCAGGGAAAAGCAGCCAAACCCCATTCTAAACATACATTACTTTAAAAAACCCACAAAGCAAAGACAGTGAAAGAGAGAGAAATTCTTACAAAATCCGTTCAGGGTCTCTGATGCAACCTGGATTGACCATATCTAGACCCACAGCTGGATGAGACATAAGGCTGGACACTCTTGGGGCTGAGAGGATTGGTGAGGTTGGGTGAGCAAATGCAGATACTTTAAAGTAATACCACGGGGTACCCACCCCATGGGTCTCAAATCTCCAGGTACAAGGGAATCTTCCTACATCAAAACATGCATGGGAAACCCAGAAGATGGTATGCCGTGAGATCGGGAAAGGTTTCTAAAACGCACCTCATTTCTCCTCTCCTTGTGCTCGGGTTCGCCATTCCAGCCGCTTGACTAACCATCTCCCTACTTGGAGAATCAGCACCTTTAACCTACTGTTTCGTCCAGGTTGCAATTTGTCCTGAGGATGAAAGGGAAGACGGGGAACCAACGAAAGACTAGCCCTAGGTGTTGGGACAGGCACAGGTCACTCCATTTTCCCATCAGGAAGAAGAATGAACCACAGGCTCAGCCTGCCCCCCAGAACCAAAATAGGGCCTGAAGCAATCCTGCGCTTTTGCGGCCAGCTCCCAAAAAAGCGAGGAGACAAATGGAGCTCAGGGGCACTGCAATTCACAAACGTGCAGAGTTATAAATGAGAACTCTCGTCCACAAATATATTGAGGGAAGGCAACGAAGAGGATTTGAAAGCAAGGCAGATTTGCAGGAAACAGATTTCAGGAGGTAGATTCGACTCGCCTTTAAAGCACATGAAAAGCGGCAAAACGTTGACAATGATGCCCTTGGCCAAAAAGGGCGTATGCGTTTTTTCCTGAATATATTCAGGAAAAAACGCATACGCCCTTTTTGGCCAACCAAGCAAGCCGGAAGGGCAAATCAGCGCTACAAAGAAGTCTCGCTTGCCCTCGGTCAAAAGGGCCATGCTGAACAAAGTGTAAAAACCAGAAAAGCAGGACAGGCCATGGAGACATGGGAGCCTTGCTACGCTGATGGGCGGGATGTAAATTGCCAACAGGCACTCTGGAGAAGAGTACGGTGTGTCCTGAAACAAGTAATAAACACAGCGTAGAGAGCATAGGGCACTTCCACTCAAGGGCGTATAAATTGGGAAAACTAAAAATCAACAAGACACAGGCACCCTAAAGTTTACGGCTGCTCTGTTTCCAAGAACCTCCACTTCGGTACACCTTCAATATCCCAGGAAAGAGAAAAATGGATAAAGAAATGGTGGTACTTGGCACAATGGAATATCACTCAGCCATGAAATCAATGTCATAAGGCTAGTTAGCAGCATGATGAGTGGATTTAGGTACGATGATTCTAAGTGAAATAAGTCACACAGAAAAAGACACTTACCCTAAGATATCGCTTATAGAGGGAATGTCAAAACCGCTACACTTGAACTGAATTACAAAACAGAACAGAGTCACACCTTTAGAAGACACACTATGGCTGCTTAACGGGAAAGGTGAGGTGGGGTGATGCATAAAACAAGGGTTTGAAATTAGCTCAGACACCGCCCCATAAGCCAAATATGTAATAGACAAGGCCTACTCCCTGCTTAGTGAACTGGACTCAACACACCCTAGTCACCACACAAGAATATATCTGACTAGTAAGAATCTGAAAACCTATGTATCGATATCTCTCTGCAAGTGAATCAAGAGGGTGTAAAGCGGCATCAACACAGCAGGGAAAAGCAGCCAAGCCCGATTCTAAACATAAATTACTTTAAATAACCCACAAAACAAAGACAGTGAAAGAGAGAGAAATTCTTACAAAATCCGTTCAGGGTCTCTGATGCAACCTGGATTGACCATATCTAGACCCACAGCTGGATGAGACAGAAGGCTGGACACTCTTGGGGCTGAGAGGATTGGTGAGGTTGGGTGAGCAAACGCAGATACTTTAAAGTAACACTGCGGGGAACACACCCCATGGGTCTCAAATCTCCAGGTACAAGGGCATCTTCCTACATCAAAACATGCATGGGAAACCCAGAAGATGATATGCCATGAGATCGGGAAAGGTTTCTAAAACGCACCTCATTTCTCCTCTCCTTGTGCTCGGGTTCGCCATTCCAGCCGCTTGACTAACCATCTCCCTACTTGGAGAATCAGCACCTTTAACCTCCTGATTGTACAGGTTGCAATTTGTCCTGAGGATGAACGGGAAGACGCGGAACCAACGAGAGACGAGCCCTAGGTGTTGGGACAGGCATAGGTCACTCCATTTTCCCATCAGGAAGAAGAATGAACCACAGGCTCAGCCTGCCCCCCAGAACCAAAATAGGGCCTGAAGCAATCCTGCGCTTTTGCGGCCAGCTCCCAAAAAAGCGAGGAGACAAATGGAGCTCAGGGGCACTGCAATTCACAAACGTGCAGAGTTATAAATGAGAACTCTCGTCCACAAATATATTGAGGGAAGGCAACGAAGAGGATTTGAAAGCAAGGCAGATTTGCAGGAAACAGATTTCAGGAGGTAGATTCGACTCGCCTTTAAAGCACATGAAAAGCGGCAAAACGTTGACAATGATGCCCTTGGCCAAAAAGGGCGTATGCGTTTTTTCCTGAATATATTCAGGAAAAAACGCATACGCCCTTTTTGGCCAACCAAGCAAGCCGGAAGGGCAAATCAGCGCTACAAAGAAGTCTCGCTTGCCCTCGGTCAAAAGGGCCATGCTGAACAAAGTGTAAAAACCAGAAAAGCAGGACAGGCCATGGAGACATGGGAGCCTTGCTACGCTGATGGGCGGGATGTAAATTGCCAACAGGCACTCTGGAGAAGAGTACGGTGTGTCCTGAAACAAGTAATAAACACAGCGTAGAGAGCATAGGGCACTTCCACTCAAGGGCGTATAAATTGGGAAAACTAAAAATCAACAAGACACAGGCACCCTAAAGTTTACGGCTGCTCTGTTTCCAAGAACCTCCACTTCGGTACACCTTCAATATCCCAGGAAAGAGAAAAATGGATAAAGAAATGGTGGTACTTGGCACAATGGAATATCACTCAGCCATGAAATCAATGTCATAAGGCTAGTTAGCAGCATGATGAGTGGATTTAGGTACGATGATTCTAAGTGAAATAAGTCACACAGAAAAAGACACTTATCCTAAGATATCGCTTATAGAGGGAATGTCAAAATCGCTACACTTGAACTGAATTACAAAACAGAACAGAGTCACACCTTTAGAAGACACACTATGGCTGTTTAACGGGAAAGGTGAGGTGGGGTGATGCATAAAACAAGGGTTTGAAATTAGCTCAGAGACCGCTCCATAAGCCAAATATGTAATAGGCAAGGCCTACTCCCTGCTCAGTGAACTGGACTCAACACACCCTAGTCACCACACAAGAATATATCTGACTAGTAAGAATCTGAAAACCTATGTATCGATATCTCTCTGCAAGTGAATCAAGAGGGTGTAAAGCGGCGTCAACACAGCAGGGAAAAGCAGCCAAGCCCGATTCTAAACATAAATTACTTAAAAAAACCCACAAAACAAAGACAGTGAAAGAGAGAGAAATTCTTACAAAATCCGTTCAGGGTCTCTGATGCAACCTTGATTGACCATATCTAGACCCACAGCTGGATGAGACAGAAGGCTGGACACTCTTGGGGCTGAGAGGATTGGTGAGGTTGGGTGAGCAAACGCAGATACTTTAAAGTAACACTGCGGGGAACACACCCCATGGGTCTCAAATCTCCAGGTACAAGGGAATCTTCCTACATCAAAACATGCATGGGAAAGCCAGAAGATTGTATGCCGTGAGATCGGGAAAGGTTTCTAAAACGCACCTCATTTCTCCTCTCCTTGTGCTCGGGTTCGCCATTCCAGCCGCTTGACTAACCATCTCCCTACTTGGAGAATCAGCACCTTTAACCTACTGTTTCGTCCAGGTTGCAATTTGTCCTGAGGATGAACGGGAAGACGGGGAACCAACGAAAGACTAGCCCTAGGTGTTGGGACAGGCACAGGTCACTCCATTTTCCCATCAGGAAGAAGAATGAACCACAGGCTCAGCCTGCCCCCCAGAACCAAAATAGGGCCTGAAGCAATCCTGCGCTTTTGCGGCCAGCTCCCAAAAAAGCGAGGAGACAAATGGAGCTCAGGGGCACTGCAATTCACAAACGTGCAGAGTTATAAATGAGAACTCTCGTCCACAAATATATTGAGGGAAGGCAACGAAGAGGATTTGAAAGCAAGGCAGATTTGCAGGAAACAGATTTCAGGAGGTAGATTCGACTCGTCTTTAAAGCACATGAAAAGCGGCAAAACGTTGACAATGATGCCCTTGGCCAAAAAGGGCGTATGCGTTTTTTCCTGAATATATTCAGGAAAAAACGCATACGCCCTTTTTGGCCAACCAAGCAAGCCGGAAGGGCAAATCAGCGCTACAAAGAAGTCTCGCTTGCCCTCGGTCAAAAGGGCCATGCTGAACAAAGTGTAAAAACCAGAAAAGCAGGACAGGCCATGGAGACATGGGAGCCTTGCTACGCTGATGGGCGGGATGTAAATTGCCAACAGGCACTCTGGAGAAGAGTACGGTGTGTCCTGAAACAAGTAATAAACACAGCGTAGAGAGCATAGGGCACTTCCACTCAAGGGCGTATAAATTGGGAAAACTAAAAATCAACAAGACACAGGCACCCTAAAGTTTACGGCTGCTCTGTTTCCAAGAACCTCCACTTCGGTACACCTTCAATATCCCAGGAAAGAGAAAAATGGATAAAGAAATGGTGGTACTTCGCACAATGGAATATCACTCAGCCATGAAATCAATGTCATAAGGCTAGTTAGCAGCATGATGAGTGGATTTAGATACGATGATTCTAAGTGAAATAAGTCACACAGAAAAAGACACTTATCCTAAGATATCGCTTATAGAGGGAATGTCAAAACCGCTACACTTGAACTGAATTACAAAACAGAACAGAGTCACACCTTTAGAAGACACACTATGGCTGCTTAACGGGAAAGGTGAGGTGGGGTGATGCATAAAACAAGGGTTTGAAATTAGCTCAGACACCGCCCCATAAGCCAAATATGTAATAGACAAGGCCTACTCCCTGCTCAGTGAACTGGACTCAACACACCCTAGTCACCACACAAGAATATATCTGACTAGTAAGAATCTGAAAACCTATGTATCGATATCTCTCTGCAAGTGAATCAAGAGGGTGTAAAGCGGCATCAACACAGCAGGGAAAAGCAGCCAAGCCCGATTCTAAACATAAATTACTTTAAAAAACCCACAAAACAAAGACAGTGAAAGAGAGAGAAATTCTTACAAAATCCGTTCAGGGTCTCTGATGCAACCTGGATTGACCATATCTAGACCCACAGCTGGATGAGACAGAAGGCTGGACACTCTTGGGGCTGAGAGGATTGGTGAGGTTGGGTGAGCAAACGCAGATACTTTAAAGTAACACTGCGGGGAACACACCCCATGGGTCTCAAATCTCCAGGTACAAGGGCATCTTCCTACATCAAAACATGCATGGGAAACCCAGAAGATGATATGCCATGAGATCGGGAAAGGTTTCTAAAACGCACCTCATTTCTCCTCTCCTTGTGCTCGGGTTCGCCATTCCAGCCGCTTGACTAACCATCTCCCTACTTGGAGAATCAGCACCTTTAACCTCCTGATTGTACAGGTTGCAATTTGTCCTGAGGATGAACGGGAAGACGCGGAACCAACGAGAGACGAGCCCTAGGTGTTGGGACAGGCATAGGTCACTCCATTTTCCCATCAGGAAGAAGAATGAACCACAGGCTCAGCCTGCCCCCCAGAACCAAAATAGGGCCTGAAGCAATCCTGCGCTTTTGCGGCCAGCTCCCAAAAAAGCGAGGAGACAAATGGAGCTCAGGGGCACTGCAATTCACAAACGTGCAGAGTTATAAATGAGAACTCTCGTCCACAAATATATTGAGGGAAGGCAACGAAGAGGATTTGAAAGCAAGGCAGATTTGCAGGAAACAGATTTCAGGAGGTAGATTCGACTCGCCTTTAAAGCACATGAAAAGCGGCAAAACGTTGACAATGATGCCCTTGGCCAAAAAGGGCGTATGCGTTTTTTCCTGAATATATTCAGGAAAAAACGCATACGCCCTTTTTGGCCAACCAAGCAAGCCGGAAGGGCAAATCAGCGCTACAAAGAAGTCTCGCTTGCCCTCGGTCAAAAGGGCCATGCTGAACAAAGTGTAAAAACCAGAAAAGCAGGACAGGCCATGGAGACATGGGAGCCTTGCTACGCTGATGGGCGGGATGTAAATTGCCAACAGGCACTCTGGAGAAGAGTACGGTGTGTCCTGAAACAAGTAATAAACACAGCGTAGAGAGCATAGGGCACTTCCACTCAAGGGCGTATAAATTGGGAAAACTAAAAATCAACAAGACACAGGCACCCTAAAGTTTACGGCTGCTCTGTTTCCAAGAACCTCCACTTCGGTACACCTTCAATATCCCAGGAAAGAGAAAAATGGATAAAGAAATGGTGGTACTTGGCACAATGGAATATCACTCAGCCATGAAATCAATGTCATAAGGCTAGTTAGCAGCATGATGAGTGGATTTAGGTACGATGATTCTAAGTGAAATAAGTCACACAGAAAAAGACACTTATCCTAAGATATCGCTTATAGAGGGAATGTCAAAATCGCTACACTTGAACTGAATTACAAAACAGAACAGAGTCACACCTTTAGAAGACACACTATGGCTGTTTAACGGGAAAGGTGAGGTGGGGTGATGCATAAAACAAGGGTTTGAAATTAGCTCAGAGACCGCTCCATAAGCCAAATATGTAATAGGCAAGGCCTACTCCCTGCTCAGTGAACTGGACTCAACACACCCTAGTCACCACACAAGAATATATCTGACTAGTAAGAATCTGAAAACCTATGTATCGATATCTCTCTGCAAGTGAATCAAGAGGGTGTAAAGCGGCATCAACACAGCAGGGAAAAGCAGCCAAGCCCGATTCTAAACATAAATTACTTTAAATAACCCACAAAACAAAGACAGTGAAAGAGAGAGAAATTCTTACAAAATCCGTTCAGGGTCTCTGATGCAACCTTGATTGACCATATCTAGACCCACAGCTGGATGAGACAGAAGGCTGGACACTCTTGGGGCTGAGAGGATTGGTGAGGTTGGGTGAGCAAACGCAGATACTTTAAAGTAACACTGCGGGGAACACACCCCATGGGTCTCAAATCTCCAGGTACAAGGGAATCTTCCTACATCAAAACATGCATGGGAAAGCCAGAAGATTGTATGCCGTGAGATCGGGAAAGGTTTCTAAAACGCACCTCATTTCTCCTCTCCTTGTGCTCGGGTTCGCCATTCCAGCCGCTTGACTAACCATCTCCCTACTTGGAGAATCAGCACCTTTAACCTACTGTTTCGTCCAGGTTGCAATTTGTCCTGAGGATGAACGGGAAGACGGGGAACCAACGAAAGACTAGCCCTAGGTGTTGGGACAGGCACAGGTCACTCCATTTTCCCATCAGGAAGAAGAATGAACCACAGGCTCAGCCTGCCCCCCAGAACCAAAATAGGGCCTGAAGCAATCCTGCGCTTTTGCGGCCAGCTCCCAAAAAAGCGAGGAGACAAATGGAGCTCAGGGGCACTGCAATTCACAAACGTGCAGAGTTATAAATGAGAACTCTCGTCCACAAACATATTGAGGGAAGGCAACGAAGAGGATTTGAAAGCAAGGCAGATTTGCAGGAAACAGATTTCAGGAGGTAGATTCGACTCGCCTTTAAAGCACATGAAAAGCGGCAAAACGTTGACAATGATGCCCTTGGCCAAAAAGGGCGTATGCGTTTTTTCCTGAATATATTCAGGAAAAAACGCATACGCCCTTTTTGGCCAACCAAGCAAGCCGGAAGGGCAAATCAGCGCTACAAAGAAGTCTCGCTTGCCCTCGGTCAAAAGGGCCATGCTGAACAAAGTGTAAAAACCAGAAAAGCAGGACAGGCCATGGAGACATGGGAGCCTTGCTACGCTGATGGGCGGGATGTAAATTGGCAACAGGTACTCTGGAGAAGAGTACGGTGTGTCCTGAAACAAGTAATAAACACAGCGTAGAGAGCATAGGGCACTTCCACTCAAGGGCGTATAAATTGGGAAAACTAAAAATCAACAAGACACAGGCACCCTAAAGTTTACGGCTGCTCTGTTTCCAAGAACCTCCACTTCGGTACACCTTCAATATCCCAGGAAAGAGAAAAATGGATAAAGAAATGGTGGTACTTGGCACAATGGAATATCACTCAGCCATGAAATCAATGTCATAAGGCTAGTTAGCAGCATGATGAGTGGATTTAGATACGATGATTCTAAGTGAAATAAGTCACACAGAAAAAGACACTTATCCTAAGATATCGCTTATAGAGGGAATGTCAAAACCGCTACACTTGAACTGAATTACAAAACAGAACAGAGTCACACCTTTAGAAGACACACTATGGCTGCTTAACGGGAAAGGTGAGGTGGGGTGATGCATAAAACAAGGGTTTGAAATTAGCTCAGACACCGCCCCATAAGCCAAATATGTAATAGACAAGGCCTACTCCCTGCTTAGTGAACTGGACTCAACACACCCTAGTCACCACACAAGAATATATCTGACTAGTAAGAATCTGAAAACCTATGTATCGATATCTCTCTGCAAGTGAATCAAAAGGGTGTAAAGTGGCATCAACACAGCAGGGAAAAGCAGCCAAGCCCGATTCTAAACATAAATTACTTTAAAAAACCCACAAAACAAAGACAGTGAAAGAGAGAGAAATTCTTACAAAATCCGTTCAGGGTCTCTGATGCAACCTGGATTGACCATATCTAGACCCACAGCTGGATGAGACAGAAGGCTGGACACTCTTGGGGCTGAGAGGATTGGTGAGGTTGGGTGAGCAAACGCAGATACTTTAAAGTAACACTGCGGGGAACACACCCCATGGGTCTCAAATCTCCAGGTACAAGGGCATCTTCCTACATCAAAACATGCATGGGAAACCCAGAAGATGATATGCCATGAGATCGGGAAAGGTTTCTAAAACGCACCTCATTTCTCCTCTCCTTGTGCTCGGGTTCGCCATTCCAGCCGCTTGACTAACCATCTCCCTACTTGGAGAATCAGCACCTTTAACCTCCTGATTGTACAGGTTGCAATTTGTCCTGAGGATGAACGGGAAGACGCGGAACCAACGAGAGACGAGCCCTAGGTGTTGGGACAGGCATAGGTCACTCCATTTTCCCATCAGGAAGAAGAATGAACCACAGGCTCAGCCTGCCCCCCAGAACCAAAATAGGGCCTGAAGCAATCCTGCGCTTTTGCGGCCAGCTCCCAAAAAAGCGAGGAGACAAATGGAGCTCAGGGGCACTGCAATTCACAAACGTGCAGAGTTATAAATGAGAACTCTCGTCCACAAATATATTGAGGGAAGGCAACGAAGAGGATTTGAAAGCAAGGCAGATTTGCAGGAAACAGATTTCAGGAGGTAGATTCGACTCGCCTTTAAAGCACATGAAAAGCGGCAAAACGTTGACAATGATGCCCTTGGCCAAAAAGGGCGTATGCGTTTTTTCCTGAATATATTCAGGAAAAAACGCATACGCCCTTTTTGGCCAACCAAGCAAGCCGGAAGGGCAAATCAGCGCTACAAAGAAGTCTCGCTTGCCCTCGGTCAAAAGGGCCATGCTGAACAAAGTGTAAAAACCAGAAAAGCAGGACAGGCCATGGAGACATGGGAGCCTTGCTACGCTGATGGGCGGGATGTAAATTTCCAACAGGCACTCTGGAGAAGAGTACGGTGTGTCCTGAAACAAGTAATAAACACAGCGTAGAGAGCATAGGGCACTTCCACTCAAGGGCGTATAAATTGGGAAAACTAAAAATCAACAAGACACAGGCACCCTAAAGTTTACGGCTGCTCTGTTTCCAAGAACCTCCACTTCGGTACACCTTCAATATCCCAGGAAAGAGAAAAATGGATAAAGAAATGGTGGTACTTGGCACAATGGAATATCACTCAGCCATGAAATCAATGTCATAAGGCTAGTTAGCAGCATGATGAGTGGATTTAGGTACGATGATTCTAAGTGAAATAAGTCACACAGAAAAAGACACTTATCCTAAGATATCGCTTATAGAGGGAATGTCAAAATCGCTACACTTGAACTGAATTACAAAACAGAACAGAGTCACACCTTTAGAAGACACACTATGGCTGCTTAACCGGAAAGGTGAGGTGGGGTGATGCATAAAACAAGGGTTTGAAATTAGCTCAGACACCGCTCCATAAGCCAAATATGTAATAGGCAAGGCCTACTCCCTGCTCAGTGAACTGGACTCAACACACCCTAGTCACCACACAAGAATATATCTGACTAGTAAGAATCTGAAAACCTATGTATCGATATCTCTCTGCAAGTGAATCAAGAGGGTGTAAAGCGGCATCAACACAGCAGGGAAAAGCAGCCAAGCCCGATTCTAAACATAAATTACTTTAAAAAACCCACAAAACAAAGACAGTGAAAGAGAGAGAAATTCTTACAAAATCCGTTCAGGGTCTCTGATGCAACCTGGATTGACCATATCTAGACCCACAGCTGGATGAGACAGAAGGCTGGACACTCTTGGGGCTGAGAGGATTGGTGAGGTTGGGTGAGCAAACGCAGATACTTTAAAGTAACACTGCGGGGAACACACCCCATGGGTCTCAAATCTCCAGGTACAAGGGCATCTTCCTACATCAAAACATGCATGGGAAACCCAGAAGATGATATGCCATGAGATCGGGAAAGGTTTCTAAAACGCACCTCATTTCTCCTCTCCTTGTGCTCGGGTTCGCCATTCCAGCCGCTTGACTAACCATCTCCCTACTTGGAGAATCAGCACCTTTAACCTCCTGATTGTACAGGTTGCAATTTGTCCTGAGGATGAACGGGAAGACGCGGAACCAACGAGAGACGAGCCCTAGGTGTTGGGACAGGCATAGGTCACTCCATTTTCCCATCAGGAAGAAGAATGAACCACAGGCTCAGCCTGCCCCCCAGAACCAAAATAGGGCCTGAAGCAATCCTGCGCTTTTGCGGCCAGCTCCCAAAAAAGCGAGGAGACAAATGGAGCTCAGGGGCACTGCAATTCACAAACGTGCAGAGTTATAAATGAGAACTCTCGTCCACAAATATATTGAGGGAAGGCAACGAAGAGGATTTGAAAGCAAGGCAGATTTGCAGGAAACAGATTTCAGGAGGTAGATTCGACTCGCCTTTAAAGCACATGAAAAGCGGCAAAACGTTGACAATGATGCCCTTGGCCAAAAAGGGCGTATGCGTTTTTTCCTGAATATATTCAGGAAAAAACGCATACGCCCTTTTTGGCCAACCAAGCAAGCCGGAAGGGCAAATCAGCGCTACAAAGAAGTCTCGCTTGCCCTCGGTCAAAAGGGCCATGCTGAACAAACTGTAAAAACCAGAAAAGCAGGACAGGCCATGGAGACATGGGAGCCTTGCTACGCTGATGGGCGGGATGTAAATTGCCAACAGGCACTCTGGAGAAGAGTACGGTGTGTCCTGAAACAAGTAATAAACACAGCGTAGAGAGCATAGGGCACTTCCACTCAAGGGCGTATAAATTGGGAAAACTAAAAATCAACAAGACACAGGCACCCTAAAGTTTACGGCTGCTCTGTTTCCAAGAACCTCCACTTCGGTACACCTTCAATATCCCAGGAAAGAGAAAAATGGATAAAGAAATGGTGGTACTTGGCACAATGGAATATCACTCAGCCATGAAATCAATGTCATAAGGCTAGTTAGCAGCATGATGAGTGGATTTAGGTACGATGATTCTAAGTGAAATACGTCACACAGAAAAAGACACTTATCCTAAGATATCGGTTATAGAGGGAATGTCAAAACCGCTACACTTGAACTGAATTACAAAACAGAACAGAGTCACACCTTTAGAAGACACACTATGGCTGCTTAACGGGAAAGGTGAGGTGGGGTGATGCATAAAACAAGGGTTTGAAATTAGCTCAGACACCGCCCCATAAGCCAAATATGTAATAGACAAGGCCTACACCCTGCTCAGTGAACTGGACTCAACACACCCTAGTCACCACACAAGAATATATCTGACTAGTAAGAATCTGAAAACCTATGTATCGATATCTCTCTGCAAGTGAATCAAGAGGGTGTAAAGCGGCATCAACACAGCAGGAAAAAGCAGCCAAGCCCCATTCTAAACATAAATTACTTTAAAAAACCCACAAAACAAAGACAGTGAAAGAGAGAGAAATTCTTACAAAATCCGTTCAGGGTCTCTGATGCAACCTGGATTGACCATATCTAGACCCACAGCTGGATGAGACAGAAGGCTGGACACTCTTGGGGCTGAGAGGATTGGTGAGGTTGGGTGAGCAAACGCAGATACTTTAAAGTAACACTGCGGGGAACACACCCCATGGGTCTCAAATCTCCAGGTACAAGGGCATCTTCCTACATCAAAACATGCATGGGAAAGCCAGAAGATGGTATGCCGTGAGATCGGGAAAGGTTTCTAAAACGCACCTCATTTCTCCTCTCCTTGTGCTCGGGTTCGCCATTCCAGCCGCTTGACTAACCATCTCCCTACTTGGAGAATCAGCACCTTTAACCTACTGTTTCGTCGAGGTTGCAATTTGTCCTGAGGATGAACGGGAAGACGGGGAACCAACGAAAGACTAGCCCTAGGTGTTGGGACAGGCACAGGTCACTCCATTTTCCCATCAGGAAGAAGAATGAACCACAGGCTCAGCCTGCCCCCCAGAACCAAAATAGGGCCTGAAGCAATCCTGCGCTTTTGCGGCCAGCTCCCAAAAAAGCGAGGAGACAAATGGAGCTCAGGGGCACTGCAATTCACAAACGTGCAGAGTTATAAATGAGAACTCTCGTCCACAAATATATTGAGGGAAGGCAACGAAGAGGATTTGAAAGCAAGGCAGATTTGCAGGAAACAGATTTCAGGAGGTAGATTCGACTCGCCTTTAAAGCACATGAAAAGCGGCAAAACGTTGACAATGATGCCCTTGGCCAAAAAGGGCGTATGCGTTTTTTCCTGAATATATTCAGGAAAAAACGCATACGCCCTTTTTGGCCAACCAAGCAAGCCGGAAGGGCAAATCAGCGCTACAAAGAAGTCTCGCTTGCCCTCGGTCAAAAGGGCCATGCTGAACAAAGTGTAAAAACCAGAAAAGCAGGACAGGCCATGGAGACATGGGAGCCTTGCTACGCTGATGGGCGGGATGTAAATTGCCAACAGGTACTATGGAGAAGAGTACGGTGTGTCCTGAAACAAGTAATAAACACAGCGTAGAGAGCATAGGGCACTTCCACTCAAGGGCGTATAAATTGGGAAAACTAAAAATCAACAAGACACAGGCACCCTAAAGTTTACGGCTGCTCTGTTTCCAAGAACCTCCACTTCGGTACACCTTCAATATCCCAGGAAAGAGAAAAATGGATAAAGAAATGGTGGTACTTGGCACAATGGAATATCACTCAGCCATGAAATCAATGTCATAAGGCTAGTTAGCAGCATGATGAGTGGATTTAGATACGATGATTCTAAGTGAAATAAGTCACACAGAAAAAGACACTTATCCTAAGATATCGCTTATAGAGGGAATGTCAAAACCGCTACACTTGAACTGAATTACAAAACAGAACAGAGTCACACCTTTAGAAGACACACTATGGCTGCTTAACGGGAAAGGTGAGGTGGGGTGATGCATAAAACAAGGGTTTGAAATTAGCTCAGACACCGCCCCATAAGCCAAATATGTAATAGACAAGGCCTACTCCCTGCTTAGTGAACTGGACTCAACACACCCTAGTCACCACACAAGAATATATCTGACTAGTAAGAATCTGAAAACCTATGTATCGATATCTCTCTGCAAGTGAATCAAGAGGGTGTAAAGCGGCATCAACACAGCAGGGAAAAGCAGCCAAGCCCGATTCTAAACATAAATTACTTTAAAAAACCCACAAAACAAAGACAGTGAAAGAGAGAGAAATTCTTACAAAATCCGTTCAGGGTCTCTGATGCAACCTGGATTGACCATATCTAGACCCACAGCTGGATGAGACAGAAGGCTGGACACTCTTGGGGCTGAGAGGATTGGTGAGGTTGGGTGAGCAAACGCAGATACTTTAAAGTAACACTGCGGGGAACACACCCCATGGGTCTCAAATCTCCAGGTACAAGGGAATCTTCCTACATCAAAACATGCATGGGAAACCCAGAAGATGATATGCCATGAGATCGGGAAAGGTTTCTAAAACGCACCTCATTTCTCCTCTCCTTGTGCTCGGGTTCGCCATTCCAGCCGCTTGACTAACCATCTCCCTACTTGGAGAATCAGCACCTTTAACCTCCTGATTGTACAGGTTGCAATTTGTCCTGAGGATGAACGGGAAGACGCGGAACCAACGAGAGACGAGCCCTAGGTGTTGGGACAGGCATAGGTCACTCCATTTTCCCATCAGGAAGAAGAATGAACCACAGGCTCAGCCTGCCCCCCAGAACCAAAATAGGGCCTGAAGCAATCCTGCGCTTTTGCGGCCAGCTCCCAAAAAAGCGAGGAGACAAATGGAGCTCAGGGGCACTGCAATTCACAAACGTGCAGAGTTATAAATGAGAACTCTCGTCCACAAATATATTGAGGGAAGGCAACGAAGAGGATTTGAAAGCAAGGCAGATTTGCAGGAAACAGATGTCAGGAGGTAGATTCGACTCGCCTTTAAAGCACATGAAAAGCGGCAAAACGTTGACAATGATGCCCTTGGCCAAAAAGGGCGTATGCGTTTTTTCCTGAATATATTCAGGAAAAAACGCATACGCCCTTTTTGGCCAACCAAGCAAGCCGGAAGGGCAAATCAGCGCTACAAAGAAGTCTCGCTTGCCCTCGGTCAAAAGGGCCATGCTGAACAAACTGTAAAAACCAGAAAAGCAGGACAGGCCATGGAGACATGGGAGCCTTGCTACGCTGATGGGCGGGATGTAAATTGCCAACAGGCACTCTGGAGAAGAGTACGGTGTGTCCTGAAACAAGTAATAAACACAGCGTAGAGAGCATAGGGCACTTCCACTCAAGGGCGTATAAATTGGGAAAACTAAAAATCAACAAGACACAGGCAACCTAAAGTTTACGGCTGCTCTGTTTCCAAGAACCTCCACTTCGGTACACCTTCAATATCCCAGGAAAGAGAAAAATGGATAAAGAAATGGTGGTACTTGGCACAATGGAATATCACTCAGCCATGAAATCAATGTCATAAGGCTAGTTAGCAGCATGATGAGTGGATTTAGGTACGATGATTCTAAGTGAAATAAGTCACACAGAAAAAGACACTTATCCTAAGATATCGGTTATAGAGGGAATGTCAAAACCGCTACACTTGAACTGAATTACAAAACAGAACAGAGTCACACCTTTAGAAGACACACTATGGCTGCTTAACGGGAAAGGTGAGGTGGGGTGATGCATAAAACAAGGGTTTGAAATTAGCTCAGACACCGCCCCATAAGCCAAATATGTAATAGACAAGGCCTACACCCTGCTCAGTGAACTGGACTCAACACACCCTAGTCACCACACAAGAATATATCTGACTAGTAAGAATCTGAAAACCTATGTATCGATATCTCTCTGCAAGTGAATCAAGAGGGTGTAAAGCGGCATCAACACAGCAGGAAAAAGCAGCCAAGCCCCATTCTAAACATAAATTACTTTAAAAAACCCACAAAACAAAGACAGTGAAAGAGAGAGAAATTCTTACAAAATCCGTTCAGGGTCTCTGATGCAACCTGGATTGACCATATCTAGACCCACAGCTGGATGAGACAGAAGGCTGGACACTCTTGGGGCTGAGAGGATTGGTGAGGTTGGGTGAGCAAACGCAGATACTTTAAAGTAACACTGCGGGGAACACACCCCATGGGTCTCAAATCTCCAGGTACAAGGGCATCTTCCTACATCAAAACATGCATGGGAAAGCCAGAAGATGGTATGCCGTGAGATCGGGAAAGGTTTCTAAAACGCACCTCATTTCTCCTCTCCTTGTGCTCGGGTTCGCCATTCCAGCCGCTTGACTAACCATCTCCCTACTTGGAGAATCAGCACCTTTAACCTACTGTTTCGTCCAGGTTGCAATTTGTCCTGAGGATGAACGGGAAGACGGGGAACCAACGAAAGACTAGCCCTAGGTGTTGGGACAGGCACAGGTCACTCCATTTTCCCATCAGGAAGAAGAATGAACCACAGGCTCAGCCTGCCCCCCAGAACCAAAATAGGGCCTGAAGCAATCCTGCGCTTTTGCGGCCAGCTCCCAAAAAAGCGAGGAGACAAATGGAGCTCAGGGGCACTGCAATTCACAAACGTGCAGAGTTATAAATGAGAACTCTCGTCCACAAATATATTGAGGGAAGGCAACGAAGAGGATTTGAAAGCAAGGCAGATTTGCAGGAAACAGATTTCAGGAGGTAGATTCGACTCGCCTTTAAAGCACATGAAAAGCGGCAAAACGTTGACAATGATGCCCTTGGCCAAAAAGGGCGTATGCGTTTTTTCCTGAATATATTCAGGAAAAAACGCATACGCCCTTTTTGGCCAACCAAGCAAGCCGGAAGGGCAAATCAGCGCTACAAAGAAGTCTCGCTTGCCCTCGGTCAAAAGGGCCATGCTGAACAAAGTGTAAAAACCAGAAAAGCAGGACAGGCCATGGAGACATGGGAGCCTTGCTACGCTGATGGGCGGGATGTAAATTGCCAACAGGCACTCTGGAGAAGAGTACGGTGTGTCCTGAAACAAGTAATAAACACAGCGTAGAGAGCATAAGGCACTTCCACTCAAGGGCGTATAAATTGGGAAAACTAAAAATCAACAAGACACAGGCACCCTAAAGTTTACGGCTGCTCTGTTTCCAAGAACCTCCACTTCGGTACACCTTCAATATCCCAGGAAAGAGAAAAATGGATAAAGAAATGGTGGTACTTGGCACAATGGAATATCACTCAGCCATGAAATCAATGTCATAAGGCTAGTTAGCAGCATGATGAGTGGATTTAGATACGATGATTCTAAGTGAAATAAGTCACACAGAAAAAGACACTTATCCTAAGATATCGCTTATAGAGGGAATGTCAAAACCGCTACACTTGAACTGAATTACAAAACAGAACAGAGTCACACCTTTAGAAGACACACTATGGCTGCTTAACGGGAAAGGTGAGGTGGGGTGATGCATAAAACAAGGGTTTGAAATTAGCTCAGACACCGCTCCATAAGCCAAATATGTAATAGACAAGGCCTACTCCCTGCTCAGTGAACTGGACTCAACACACCCTAGTCACCACACAAGAATATATCTGACTAGTAAGAATCTGAAAACCTATGTATCGATATCTCTCTGCAAGTGAATCAAGAGGGTGTAAAGCGGCATAAACACAGCAGGGAAAAGCAGCCAAACCCCATTCTAAACATACATTACTTTAAAAAACCCACAAAGCAAAGACAGTGAAAGAGAGAGAAATTCTTACAAAATCCGTTCAGGGTCTCTGATGCAACCTGGATTGACCATATCTAGACCCACAGCTGGATGAGACATAAGGCTGGACACTCTTGGGGCTGAGAGGATTGGTGAGGTTGGGTGAGCAAATGCAGATACTTTAAAGTAATACCACGGGGTACCCACCCCATGGGTCTCAAATCTCCAGGTACAAGGGAATCTTCCTACATCAAAACATGCATGGGAAAGCCAGAAGATGGTATGCCGTGAGATCGGGAATGTTTTCTAAAACGCACCTCATTTCTCCTCTCCTTGTGCTCGGGTTCGCCATTCCAGCCACTTGACTAACCATCTCCCTACTTGGAGAATCAGCACCTTTAACCTACTGTTTCGTCCAGGTTGCAATTTGTCCTGAGGATTAACGGGAAGACGGGGAACCAACGAAAGACTAGCCCTAGGTGTTGGGACAGGCACAGGTCACTCCATTTTCCCATCAGGAAGAAGAATGAACCACAGGCTCAGCCTGCCCCCCAGAACCAAAATAGGGCCTGAAGCAATCCTGCGCTTTTGCGGCCAGCTCCCAAAAAAGTGAGGAGACAAATGGAGCTCAGGGGCACTGCAATTCACAAACGTGCAGAGTTATAAATGAGAACTCTCGTCCACAAATATATTGAGGGAAGGCAACGAAGAGGATTTGAAAGCAAGGCAGATTTGCAGGAAACAGATTTCAGGAGGTAGATTCGACTCGCCTTTAAAGCACATGAAAAGCGGCAAAACGTTGACAATGATGCCCTTGGCCAAAAAGGGCGTATGCGTTTTTTCCTGAATATATTCAGGAAAAAACGCATACGCCCTTTTTGGCCAACCAAGCAAGCCGGAAGGGCAAATCAGCGCTACAAAGAAGTCTCGCTTGCCCTCGGTCAAAAGGGCCATGCTGAACAAAGTGTAAAAACCAGAAAAGCAGGACAGGCCATGGAGACATGGGAGCCTTGCTACGCTGATGGGCGGGATGTAAATTGCCAACAGGCACTCTGGAGAAGAGTACGGTGTGTCCTGAAACAAGTAATAAACACAGCGTAGAGAGCATAAGGCACTTCCACTCAAGGGCGTATAAATTGGGAAAACTAAAAATCAACAAGACACAGGCACCCTAAACTTTACGGCTGCTCTGTTTACAAGAACCTCCGCTTCGGTACACCTTCAATATCCCAGGAAAGAGAAAAATGGATAAAGAAATGGTGGTACTTGGCACAATGCAATATCACTCAGCCATGAAATCAATGTCATAAGGCTAGTTAGCTGCATGATGAGTGGATTTAGGTACGATGATTCTAAGTGAAATAAGTCACACAGAAAAAGGCACTTGTCCTAAGATATCGCTTATAGAGGGAATGTCAAAATCGCTACACTTGAACTGAATTACAAAACAGAACAGAGGCACACCTTTAGAAGACACACTATGGCTGCTTAACCGGAAAGGTGAGGTGGGGTGATGCATAAAACAAGGGTTTGAAATTAGCTCAGACACCGCTCCATAAGCCAAATATGTAATAGACAAGGCCTACTCCCTGCTCAGTGAACTGGACTCAACACCCCCTAGTCACCGCACAAGAATATATCTGACTAGTATGAATCTGAAAACCTATGTATTGATATCTCTCTGCAAGTGAATCAAGAGGGTGTAAAGCGGCATAAACACAGCAGGGAAAAGCAGCCATACCCCATTCTAAACATACATTACTTTAAAAAACCCACAAAGCAAAGACAGTGAAAGAGAGAGAAATTCTTACAAAATCCGTTCAGGGTCTCTGATGCAACCTGGATTGACCATATCTAGACCCACAGCTGGATGAGACATAAGGCTGGACACTCTTGGGGCTGAGAGGATTGGTGAGGTTGGGTGAGCAAATGCAGATACTTTAAAGTAATACCGCGGGGTACCCACCCCATGGGTCTCAAATCTCCAGGTACAAGGGAATCTTCCTACATCAAAACGGGCATGGGAAACCCAGAAGATGGTATGCCGTGAGATCGGGAAAGGTTTCTAAAACGCACCTCATTTCTCCTCTCCTTGTGCTCGGGTTCGCCATTCCAGCCGCTTGACTAACCATCTCCCTACTTGGAGAATCAGCACCTTTAACCTCCTGTTTCGTCCAGGTTGCAATTTGTCCTGAGGATGAACGGGAAGACGGGGAACCAACGAGAGACTAGCCCTAGGTGTTGGGACAGGCACAGGTCACTCCATTTTCCCATCAGGAAGAAGAATGAACCACAGGCTCAGCCTGCCCCCCAGAACCAAAATAGGGCCTGAAGCAATCCTGCGCTTTTGCGGCCAGCTCCCAAAAAAGCGAGGAGACAAATGGAGCTCAGGGGCACTGCAATTCACAAACGTGCAGAGTTATAAATGAGAACTCTCGTCCACAAATATATTGAGGGAAGGCAACGAAGAGGATTTGAAAGCAAGGCAGATTTGCAGGAAACAGATTTCAGGAGGTAGATTCGACTCGCCTTTAAAGCACATGAAAAGCGGCCAAACTTTGACAATGATGCCCTTGGCCAAAAAGGGCGTATGCGTTTTTTCCTGAATATATTCAGGAAAAAACGCATACGCCCTTTTTGGCCAACCAAGCAAGCCGGAAGGGCAAATCAGCGCTACAAAGAAGTCTCGCTTGCCCTCGGTCAAAAGGGCCATGCTGAACAAAGTGTAAAAACCAGAAAAGCAGGACAGGCCATGGAGACATGGGAGCCTTGCTACGCTGATGGGCGGGATGTAAATTGCCAACAGGTACTCTGGAGAAGAGTACGGTGTGTCCTGAAACAAGTAATAAACACAGCGTAGAGAGCATAGGGCACTTCCACTCAAGGGCGTATAAATTGGGAAAACTAAAAATCAACAAGACACAGGCACCCTAAAGTTTACGGCTGCTCTGTTTCCAAGAACCTCCACTTCGGTACACCTTCAATATCCCAGGAAAGAGAAAAATGGATAAAGAAATGGTGGTACTTGGCACAATGGAATATCACTCAGCCATGAAATCAATGTCATAAGGCTAGTTAGCAGCATGATGAGTGGATTTAGATACGATGATTCTAAGTGAAATAAGTCACACAGAAAAAGACACTTATCCTAAGATATCGCTTATAGAGGGAATGTCAAAACCGCTACACTTGAACTGAATTACAAAACAGAACAGAGTCACACCTTTAGAAGACACACTATGGCTGCTTAACGGGAAAGGTGAGGTGGGGTGATGCATAAAACAAGGGTTTGAAATTAGCTCAGACACCGCCCCATAAGCCAAATATGTAATAGACAAGGCCTACTCCCTGCTCAGTGAACTGGACTCAACACACCCTAGTCACCACACAAGAATATATCTGACTAGTAAGAATCTGAAAACCTATGTATCGATATCTCTCTGCAAGTGAATCAAGAGGGTGTAAAGCGGCATCAACACAGCAGGGAAAAGCAGCCAAGCCCGATTCTAAACATAAATTACTTTAAAAAACCCACAAAACAAAGACAGTGAAAGAGAGAGAAATTCTTACAAAATCCGTTCAGGGTCTCTGATGCAACCTGGATTGACCATATCTAGACCCACAGCTGGATGAGACAGAAGGCTGGACACTCTTGGGGCTGAGAGGATTGGTGAGGTTGGGTGAGCAAACGCAGATACTTTAAAGTAACACTGGGGGAACACACCCCATGGGTCTCAAATCTCCAGGTACAAGGGCATCTTCCTACATCAAAACATGCATGGGAAACCCAGAAGATGATATGCCATGAGATCGGGAAAGGTTTCTAAAACGCACCTCATTTCTCCTCTCCTTGTGCTCGGGTTCGCCATTCCAGCCGCTTGACTAACCATCTCCCTACTTGGAGAATCAGCACCTTTAACCTCCTGATTGTACAGGTTGCAATTTGTCCTGAGGATGAACGGGAAGACGCGGAACCCACGAGAGACGAGCCCTAGGTGTTGGGACAGGCATAGGTCACTCCATTTTCCCATCAGGAAGAAGAATGAACCACAGGCTCAGCCTGCCCCCCAGAACCAAAATAGGGCCTGAAGCAATCCTGCGCTTTTGCGGCCAGCTCCCAAAAAAGCGAGGAGACAAATGGAGCTCAGGGGCACTGCAATTCACAAACGTGCAGAGTTATAAATGAGAACTCTCGTCCACAAATATATTGAGGGAAGGCAACGAAGAGGATTTGAAAGCAAGGCAGATTTGCAGGAAACAGATTTCAGGAGGTAGATTCGACTCGCCTTTAAAGCACATGAAAAGCGGCAAAACGTTGACAATGATGCCCTTGGCCAAAAAGGGCGTATGCGTTTTTTCCTGAATATATTCAGGAAAAAACGCATACGCCCTTTTTGGCCAACCAAGCAAGCCGGAAGGGCAAATCAGCGCTACAAAGAAGTCTCGCTTGCCCTCGGTCAAAAGGGCCATGCTGAACAAAGTGTAAAAACCAGAAAAGCAGGACAGGCCATGGAGACATGGGAGCCTTGCTACGCTGATGGGCGGGATGTAAATTGCCAACAGGCACTCTGGAGATGAGTACGGTGTGTCCTGAAACAAGTAATAAACACAGCGTAGAGAGCATAGGGCACTTCCACTCATGGGCGTATAAATTGGGAAAACTAAAAATCAACAAGACACAGGCACCCTAAAGTTTACGGCTGCTCTGTTTCCAAGAACCTCCACTTCGGTACACCTTCAATATCCCAGGAAAGAGAAAAATGGATAAAGAAATGGTGGTACTTGGCACAATGGAATATCACTCAGCCATGAAATCAATGTCATAAGGCTAGTTAGCAGCATGATGAGTGGATTTAGATACGATGATTCTAAGTGAAATAAGTCACACAGAAAAAGACACTTATCCTAAGATATCGCTTATAGAGGGAATGTCAAAACCGCTACACTTGAACTGAATTACAAAACAGAACAGAGTCACACCTTTAGAAGACACACTATGGCTGCTTAACGGGAAAGGTGAGGTGGGGTGATGCATAAAACAAGGGTTTGAAATTAGCTCAGACACCGCTCCATAAGCCAAATATGTAATAGACAAGGCCTACTCCCTGCTCAGTGAACTGGACTCAACACACCCTAGTCACCACACAAGAATATATCTGACTAGTAAGAATCTGAAAACCTATGTATCGATATCTCTCTGCAAGTGAATCAAGAGGGTGTAAAGCGGCATCAACACAGCAGGGAAAAGCAGCCAAACCCCATTCTAAACATACATTACTTTAAAAAACCCACAAAGCAAAGACAGTGAAAGAGAGAGAAATTCTTACAAAATCCGTTCAGGGTCTCTGATGCAACCTGGATTGACCATATCTAGACCCACAGCTGGATGAGACAGAAGGCTGGACACTCTTGGGGCTGAGAGGATTGGTGAGGTTGGGTGAGCAAATGCAGATACTTTAAAGTAATACCACGGGGTACCCACCCCATGGGTCTCAAATCTCCAGGTACAAGGGAATCTTCCTACATCAAAACATGCATGGGAAACCCAGAAGATGGTATGCCGTGAGATCGGGAAAGGTTTCTAAAACGCACCTCATTTCTCCTCTCCTTGTGCTCGGGTTCGCCATTCCAGCCGATTGACTAACCGTCTCCCTACTTGGAGAATCAGCACCTTTAACCTACTGTTTCGTCCAGGTTGCAATTTGTCCTGAGGATGAACGGGAAGACAGGGAACCTACGAAAGACTAGCCCTAGGTGTTGGGACAGGCATAGGTCACTCCATTTTCCCATCAGGAAGAAGAATGAACCACAGGCTCAGCCTGCCCCCCAGAACCAAAATAGGGCCTGAAGCAATTCTGCGCTTTTGCGGCCAGCTCCCAAAAAAGCGAGGAGACAAATGGAGCTCAGGGGCACTGCAATTCACAAACGTGCAGAGTTATAAATGAGAACTCTCGTCCACAAATATATTGAGGGAAGGCAACGAAGAGGATTTGAAAGCAAGGCAGATTTGCAGGAAACAGATTTCAGGAGGTAGATTCGACTCGCCTTTAAAGCACATGAAAAGCGGCAAAACGTTGACAATGATGCCCTTGGCCAAAAAGGGCGTATGCGTTTTTTCCTGAATATATTCAGGAAAAAACGCATACGCCCTTTTTGGCCAACCAAGCAAGCCGGAAGGGCAAATCAGCGCTACAAAGAAGTCTCGCTTGCCCTCGGTCAAAAGGGCCATGCTGAACAAAGTGTAAAAACCAGAAAAGCAGGACAGGCCATGGAGACATGGGAGCCTTGCTACGCTGATGGGCGGGATGTAAATTGGCAACAGGTACTCTGGAGAAGAGTACGGTGTGTCCTGAAACACGTAATAAACACAGCGTAGAGAGCATAGGGCACTTCCACTCAAGGGCGTATAAATTGGGAAAACTAAAAATCAACAAGACACAGGCACCCTAAAGTTTACGGCTGCTCTGTTTCCAAGAACCTCCACTTCGGTACACCTTCAATATCCCAGGAAAGAGAAAAATGGATAAAGAAATGGTGGTACTTGGCACAATGGAATATCACTCAGCCATGAAATCAATGTCATAAGGCTAGTTAGCAGCATGATGAGTGGATTTAGATACGATGATTCTAAGTGAAATAAGTCACACAGAAAAAGACACTTATCCTAAGATATCGCTTATAGAGGGAATGTCAAAACCGCTACACTTGAACTGAATTACAAAACAGAACAGAGTCACACCTTTAGAAGACACACTATGGCTGCTTAACGGGAAAGGTGAGGTGGGGTGATGCATAAAACAAGGGTTTGAAATTAGCTCAGACACCACCCCATAAGCCAAATATGTAATAGACAAGGCCTACACCCTGCTCAGTGAACTGGACTCAACACACCCTAGTCACCACACAAGAATATATCTGACTAGTAAGAATCTGAAAACCTATGTATCGATATCTCTCTGTAAGTGAATCAAGAGGGTGTAAAGCGGCATCAACACAGCAGGGAAAAGCAGCCAAGCCCCATTCTAAACATAAATTACTTTAAAAAACCCACAAAACAAAGACAGTGAAAGAGAGAGAAATTCTTACAAAATCCGTTCAGGGTCTCTGATGCAACCTGGATTGACCATATCTAGACCCACAGCTGGATGAGACAGAAGGCTGGACACTCTTGGGGCTGAGAGGATTGGTGAGGTTGGGTGAGCAAACGCAGATACTTTAAAGTAACACTGCGGGGAACACACCCCATGGGTCTCAAATCTCCAGGTACAAGGGCATCTTCCTCCATCAAAACATGCATGGGAAAGCCAGAAGATGGTATGCCGTGAGATCGGGAAAGGTTTCTAAAACGCACCTCATTTCTCCTCTCCTTGTGCTCGGGTTCGCCATTCCAGCCGCTTGACTAACCATCTCCCTACTTGGAGAATCAGCACCTTTAACCTACTGTTTCGTCCAGGTTGCAATTTGTCCTGAGGATGAACGGGAAGACGGGGAACCAACGAAAGACTAGCCCTAGGTGTTGGGACAGGCACAGGTCACTCCATTTTCCCATCAGGAAGAAGAATGAACCACAGGCTCAGCCTGCCCCCCAGAACCAAAATAGGGCCTGAAGCAATCCTGTGCTTTTGCGGCCAGCTCCCAAAAAAGCGAGGAGACAAATGGAGCTCAGGGGCACTGCAATTCACAAACGTGCAGAGTTATAAATGAGAACTCTCGTCCACAAATATATTGAGGGAAGGCAACGAAGAGGATTTGAAAGCAAGGCAGATTTGCAGGAAACAGATTTCAGGAGGTAGATTCGACTCGCCTTTAAAGCACATGAAAAGCGGCAAAACGTTGACAATGATGCCCTTGGCCAAAAAGGGCGTATGCGTTTTTTCCTGAATATATTCAGGAAAAAACGCATACGCCCTTTTTGGCCAACCAAGCAAGCCGGAAGGGCAAATCAGCGTTACAAAGAAGTCTCGCTTGCCCTCGGTCAAAAGGGCCATGCTGAACAAAGTGTAAAAACCAGAAAAGCAGGACAGGCCATGGAGACATGGGAGCCTTGCTACGCTGATGGGCGGGATGTAAATTGCCAACAGGCACTCTGGAGATGAGTACGGTGTGTCCTGAAACAAGTAATAAACACAGCGTAGAGAGCATAGGGCACTTCCACTCATGGGCGTATAAATTGGGAAAACTAAAAATCAACAAGACACAGGCACCCTAAAGTTTACGGCTGCTCTGTTTCCAAGAACCTCCACTTCGGTACACCTTCAATATCCCAGGAAAGAGAAAAATGGATAAAGAAATGGTGGTACTTGGCACAATGGAATATCACTCAGCCATGAAATCAATGTCATAAGGCTAGTTAGCAGCATGATGAGTGGATTTAGATACGATGATTCTAAGTGAAATAAGTCACACAGAAAAAGACACTTATCCTAAGATATCGCTTATAGAGGGAATGTCAAAACCGCTACACTTGAACTGAATTACAAAACAGAACAGAGTCACACCTTTAGAAGACACACTATGGCTGCTTAACGGGAAAGGTGAGGTGGGGTGATGCATAAAACAAGGGTTTGAAATTAGCTCAGACACCGCTCCATAAGCCAAATATGTAATAGACAAGGCCTACTCCCTGCTCAGTGAACGGGACTCAACACACCCTAGTCACCACACAAGAATATATCTGACTAGTCAGAATCTGAAAACCTATGTATCGATATCTCTCTGCAAGTGAATCAAGAGGGTGTAAAGCGGCATCAACACAGCAGGGAAAAGCAGCCAAACCCCATTCTAAACATACATTACTTTAAAAAACCCACAAAGCAAAGACAGTGAAAGAGAGAGAAATTCTTACAAAATCCGTTCAGGGTCTCTGATGCAACCTGGATTGACCATATCTAGACCCACAGCTGGATGAGACAGAAGGCTGGACACTCTTGGGGCTGAGAGGATTGGTGAGGTTGGGTGAGCAAATGCAGATACTTTAAAGTAATACCACGGGGTACCCACCCCATGGGTCTCAAATCTCCAGGTACAAGGGAATCTTCCTACATCAAAACATGCATGGGAAACCCAGAAGATGGTATGCCGTGAGATCGGGAAAGGTTTCTAAAACGCACCTCATTTCTCCTCTCCTTGTGCTCGGGTTCGCCATTCCAGCCGATTGACTAACCGTCTCCCTACTTGGAGAATCAGCACCTTTAACCTACTGTTTCGTCCAGGTTGCAATTTGTCCTGAGGATGAACGGGAAGACAGGGAACCTACGAAAGACTAGCCCTAGGTGTTGGGACAGGCACAGGTCACTCCATTTTCCCATCAGGAAGAAGAATGAACCACAGGCTCAGCCTGCCCCCCAGAACCAAAATAGGGCCTGAAGCAATCCTGCGCTTTTGCGGCCAGCTCCCAAAAAAGCGAGGAGACAAATGGAGCTCAGGGGCACTGCAATTCACAAACGTGCAGAGTTATAAATGAGAACTCTCGTCCACAAATATATTGAGGGAAGGCAACGAAGAGGATTTGAAAGCAAGGCAGATTTGCAGGAAACAGATTTCAGGAGGTAGATTCGACTCGCCTTTAAAGCACATGAAAAGCGGCAAAACGTTGACAATGATGCCCTTGGCCAAAAAGGGCGTATGCGTTTTTTCCTGAATATATTCAGGAAAAAACGCATACGCCCTTTTTGGCCAACCAAGCAAGCCGGAAGGGCAAATCAGCGCTACAAAGAAGTCTCGCTTGCCCTCGGTCAAAAGGGCCATGCTGAACAAAGTGTAAAAACCAGAAAAGCAGGACAGGCCATGGAGACATGGGAGCCTTGCTACGCTGATGGGCGGGATGTAAATTGCCAACAGGCACTCTGGAGAAGAGTACGGTGTGTCCTGAAACAAGTAATAAACACAGCGTAGAGAGCATAGGGCACTTCCACTCAAGGGCGTATAAATTGGGAAAACTAAAAATCAACAAGACACAGGCACCCTAAAGTTTACGGCTGCTCTGTTTCCAAGAACCTCCACTTCGGTACACCTTCAATATCCCAGGAAAGAGAAAAATGGATAAAGAAATGGTGGTACTTGGCACAATGGAATATCACTCAGCCATGAAATCAATGTCATAAGGCTAGTTAGCAGCATGATGAGTGGATTTAGATACGATGATTCTAAGTGAAATAAGTCACACAGAAAAAGACATTTATCCTAAGATATCGCTTATAGAGGGAATGTCAAAACCGCTACACTTGAACTGAATTACAAAACAGAAAAGAGTCACACCTTTAGAAGACACACTATGGCTGCTTAACGGGAAAGGTGAGGTGGGGTGATGCATAAAACAAGGGTTTGAAATTAGCTCAGACACAGCCCCATAAGCCAAATATGTAATAGACAAGGCCTACACCCTGCTCAGTGAACTGGACTCAACACACCCTAGTCACCACACAAGAATATATCTGACTAGTAAGAATCTGAAAACCTATGTATCGATATCTCTCTGCAAGTGAATCAAGAGGGTGTAAAGCGGCATCAACACAGCAGGGAAAAGCAGCCAAGCCCCATTCTAAACATAAATTACTTTAAAAAACCCACAAAACAAAGACAGTGAAAGAGAGAGAAATTCTTACAAAATCCGTTCAGGGTCTCTGATGCAACCTGGATTGACCATATCTAGACCCACAGCTGGATGAGACAGAAGGCTGGACACTCTTGGGGCTGAGAGGATTGGTGAGGTTGGGTGAGCAAACGCAGATACTTTAAAGTAACACTGCGGGGAACACACCCCATGGGTCTCAAATCTCCAGGTACAAGGGCATCTTCCTACATCAAAACATGCATGGGAAAGCCAGAAGATGGTATGCCGTGAGATCGGGACAGGTTTCTAAAACGCACCTCATTTCTCCTCTCCTTGTGCTCGGGTTCGCCATTCCAGCCGCTTGACTAACCATCTCCCTACTTGGAGAATCAGCACCTTTAACCTACTGTTTCGTCCAGGTTGCAATTTGTCCTGAGGATGAACGGGAAGACGGGGAACCAACGAAAGACTAGCCCTAGGTGTTGGGACAGGCACAGGTCAGTCCATTTTCCCATCAGGAAGAAGAATGAACCACAGGCTCAGCCTGCCCCCCAGAACCAAAATAGGGCCTGAAGCAATCCTGCGCTTTTGCGGCCAGCTCCCAAAAAAGCGAGGAGACAAATGGAGCTCAGGGGCACTGCAATTCACAAACGTGCAGAGTTATAAATGAGAACTCTCGTCCACAAATATATTGAGGGAAGGCAACGAAGAGGATTTGAAAGCAAGGCAGATTTGCAGGAAACAGATTTCAGGAGGTAGATTCGACTCGCCTTTAAAGCACATGAAAAGCGGCAAAACGTTGACAATGATGCCCTTGGCCAAAAAGGGCGTATGCGTTTTTTCCTGAATATATTCAGGAAAAAACGCATACGCCCTTTTTGGCCAACCAAGCAAGCCGGAAGGGCAAATCAGCGCTACAAAGAAGTCTCGCTTGCCCTCGGTCAAAAGGGCCATGCTGAACAAAGTGTAAAAACCAGAAAAGCAGGACAGGCCATGGAGACATGGGAGCCTTGCTACGCTGATGGGCGGGATGTAAATTGCCAACAGGCACTCTGGAGATGAGTACGGTGTGTCCTGAAACAAGTAATAAACACAGCGTAGAGAGCATAGGGCACTTCCACTCATGGGCGTATAAATTGGGAAAACTAAAAATCAACAAGACACAGGCACCCTAAAGTTTACGGCTGCTCTGTTTCCAAGAACCTCCACTTCGGTACACCTTCAATATCCCAGGAAAGAGAAAAATGGATAAAGAAATGGTGGTACTTGGCACAATGGAATATCACTCAGCCATGAAATCAATGTCATAAGGCTAGTTAGCAGCATGATGAGTGGATTTAGATACGATGATTCTAAGTGAAATAAGTCACACAGAAAAAGACACTTATCCTAAGATATCGCTTATAGAGGGAATGTCAAAACCGCTACACTTGAACTGAATTACAAAACAGAACAGAGTCACACCTTTAGAAGACACACTATGGCTGCTTAACGGGAAAGGTGAGGTGGGGTGATGCATAAAACAAGGGTTTGAAATTAGCTCAGACACCGCCCCATAAGCCAAATATGTAATAGACAAGGCCTACTCCCTGCTCAGTGAACTGGACTCAACACACCCTAGTCACCACACAAGAATATATCTGACTAGTAAGAATCTGAAAACCTATGTATCGATATCTCTCTGCAAGTGAATCAAGAGGGTGTAAAGCGGCATCAACACAGCAGGGAAAAGCAGCCAAACCCCATTCTAAACATACATTACTTTAAAAAACCCACAAAGCAAAGACAGTGAAAGAGAGAGAAATTCTTACAAAATCCGTTCAGGGTCTCTGATGCAACCTGGATTCACCATATCTAGACCCACAGCTGGATGACACAGAAGGCTGGACACTCTTGGGGCTGAGAGGATTGGTGAGGTTGGGTGAGCAAATGCAGATACTTTAAAGTAATACCACGGGGTACCCACCCCATGGGTCTCAAATCTCCAGGTACAAGGGAATCTTCCTACATCAAAACATGCATGGGAAACCCAGAAGATGGTATGCCGTGAGATCGGGAAAGGTTTCTAAAACGCACCTCATTTCTCCTCTCCTTGTGCTCGGGTTCGCCATTCCAGCCGATTGACTAACCATCTCCCTACTTGGAGAATCAGCACCTTTAACCTACTGTTTCGTCCAGGTTGCAATTTGTCCTGAGGATGAACGGGAAGACAGGGAACCTACGAAAGACTAGCCCTAGGTGTTGGGACAGGCACAGGTCACTCCATTTTCCCATCAGGAAGAAGAATGAACCACAGGCTCAGCCTGCCCCCCAGAACCAAAATAGGGCCTGAAGCAATCCTGCGCTTTTGCGGCCAGCTCCCAAAAAAGCGAGGAGACAAATGGAGCTCAGGGGCACTGCAATTCACAAACGTGCAGAGTTATAAATGAGAACTCTCGTCCACAAATATATTGAGGGAAGGCAACGAAGAGGATTTGAAAGCAAGGCAGATTTGCAGGAAACAGATTTCAGGAGGTAGATTCGACTCGCCTTTAAAGCACATGAAAAGCGGCAAAACGTTGACAATGATGCCCTTGGCCAAAAAGGGCGTATGCGTTTTTTCCTGAATATATTCAGGAAAAAACGCATACGCCCTTTTTGGCCAACCAAGCAAGCCGGAAGGGCAAATCAGCGCTACAAAGAAGTCTCGCTTGCCCTCGGTCAAAAGGGCCATGCTGAACAAAGTGTAAAAACCAGAAAAGCAGGACAGGCCATGGAGACATGGGAGCCTTGCTACGCTGATGGGCGGGATGTAAATTGGCAACAGGTACTCTGGAGAAGAGTACGGTGTGTCCTGAAACACGTAATAAACACAGCGTAGAGAGCATAGGGCACTTCCACTCAAGGGCGTATAAATTGGGAAAACTAAAAATCAACAAGACACAGGCACCCTAAAGTTTACGGCTGCTCTGTTTCCAAGAACCTCCACTTCGGTACACCTTCAATATCCCAGGAAAGAGAAAAATGGATAAAGAAATGGTGGTACTTGGCACAATGGAATATCACTCAGCCATGAAATCAATGTCATAAGGCTAGTTAGCAGCATGATGAGTGGATTTAGATACGATGATTCTAAGTGAAATAAGTCACACAGAAAAAGACACTTATCCTAAGATATCGCTTATAGAGGGAATGTCAAAACCGCTACACTTGAACTGAATTACAAAACAGAACAGAGTCACACCTTTAGAAGACACACTATGGCTGCTTAACGGGAAAGGTGAGGTGGGGTGATGCATAAAACAAGGGTTTGAAATTAGCTCAGACACCGCCCCATAAGCCAAATATGTAATACACAAGGCCTACACCCTGCTCAGTGAACTGGACTCAACACACCCTAGTCACCACACAAGAATATATCTGACTAGTAAGAATCTGAAAACCTATGTATCGATATCTCTCTGCAAGTGAATCAAGAGGGTGTAAAGCGGCATCAACACAGCAGGGAAAAACAGCCAAGCCCCATTCTAAACATAAATTACTTTAAAAAACCCACAAAACAAAGACAGTGAAAGAGAGAGAAATTCTTACAAAATCCGTTCAGGGTCTCTGATGCAACCTGGATTGACCATATCTAGACCCACAGCTGGATGAGACAGAAGGCTGGACACTCTTGGGGCTGAGAGGATTGGTGAGGTTGGGTGAGCAAACGCAGATACTTTAAAGTAACACTGCGGGGAACACACCCCATGGGTCTCAAATCTCCAGGTACAAGGGCATCTTCCTACATCAAAACATGCATGGGAAAGCCAGAAGATGGTATGCCGTGAGATCGGGACAGGTTTCTAAAACGCACCTCATTTCTCCTCTCCTTGTGCTCGGGTTCGCCATTCCAGCCGCTTGACTAACCATCTCCCTACTTGGAGAATCAGCACCTTTAACCTACTGTTTCGTCCAGGTTGCAATTTGTCCTGAGGATGAACGGGAAGACGGGGAACCAACGAAAGACTAGCCCTAGGTGTTGGGACAGGCACAGGTCAGTCCATTTTCCCATCAGGAAGAAGAATGAACCACAGGCTCAGCCTGCCCCCCAGAACCAAAATAGGGCCTGAAGCAATCCTGCGCTTTTGCGGCCAGCTCCCAAAAAAGCGAGGAGACAAATGGAGCTCAGGGGCACTGCAATTCACAAACGTGCAGAGTTATAAATGAGAACTCTCGTCCACAAATATATTGAGGGAAGGCAACGAAGAGGATTTGAAAGCAAGGCAGATTTGCAGGAAACAGATTTCAGGAGGTAGATTCGACTCGCCTTTAAAGCACATGAAAAGCGGCAAAACGTTGACAATGATGCCCTTGGCCAAAAAGGGCGTATGCGTTTTTTCCTGAATATATTCAGGAAAAAACGCATACGCCCTTTTTGGCCAACCAAGCAAGCCGGAAGGGCAAATCAGCGCTACAAAGAAGTCTCGCTTGCCCTCGGTCAAAAGGGCCATGCTGAACAAAGTGTAAAAACCAGAAAAGCAGGACAGGCCATGGAGACATGGGAGCCTTGCTACGCTGATGGGCGGGATGTAAATTGCCAACAGGCACTCTGGAGATGAGTACGGTGTGTCCTGAAACAAGTAATAAACACAGCGTAGAGAGCATAGGGCACTTCCACTCATGGGCGTATAAATTGGGAAAACTAAAAATCAACAAGACACAGGCACCCTAAAGTTTACGGCTGCTCTGTTTCCAAGAACCTCCACTTCGGTACACCTTCAATATCCCAGGAAAGAGAAAAATGGATAAAGAAATGGTGGTACTTGGCACAATGGAATATCACTCAGCCATGAAATCAATGTCATAAGGCTAGTTAGCAGCATGATGAGTGGATTTAGATACGATGATTCTAAGTGAAATAAGTCACACAGAAAAAGACACTTATCCTAAGATATCGCTTATAGAGGGAATGTCAAAACCGCTACACTTGAACTGAATTACAAAACAGAACAGAGTCACACCTTTAGAAGACACACTATGGCTGCTTAACGGGAAAGGTGAGGTGGGGTGATGCATAAAACAAGGGTTTGAAATTAGCTCAGACACCGCCCCATAAGCCAAATATGTAATAGACAAGGCCTACTCCCTGCTCAGTGAACTGGACTCAACACACCCTAGTCACCACACAAGAATATATCTGACTAGTAAGAATCTGAAAACCTATGTATCGATATCTCTCTGCAAGTGAATCAAGAGGGTGTAAAGCGGCATCAACACAGCAGGGAAAAGCAGCCAAACCCCATTCTAAACATACATTACTTTAAAAAACCCACAAAGCAAAGACAGTGAAAGAGAGAGAAATTCTTACAAAATCCGTTCAGGGTCTCTGATGCAACCTGGATTCACCATATCTAGACCCACAGCTGGATGACACAGAAGGCTGGACACTCTTGGGGCTGAGAGGATTGGTGAGGTTGGGTGAGCAAATGCAGATACTTTAAAGTAATACCACGGGGTACCCACCCCATGGGTCTCAAATCTCCAGGTACAAGGGAATCTTCCTACATCAAAACATGCATGGGAAACCCAGAAGATGGTATGCCGTGAGATCGGGAAAGGTTTCTAAAACGCACCTCATTTCTCCTCTCCTTGTGCTCGGGTTCGCCATTCCAGCCGATTGACTAACCATCTCCCTACTTGGAGAATCAGCACCTTTAACCTACTGTTTCGTCCAGGTTGCAATTTGTCCTGAGGATGAACGGGAAGACAGGGAACCTACGAAAGACTAGCCCTAGGTGTTGGGACAGGCACAGGTCACTCCATTTTCCCATCAGGAAGAAGAATGAACCACAGGCTCAGCCTGCCCCCCAGAACCAAAATAGGGCCTGAAGCAATCCTGCGCTTTTGCGGCCAGCTCCCAAAAAAGCGAGGAGACAAATGGAGCTCAGGGGCACTGCAATTCACAAACGTGCAGAGTTATAAATGAGAACTCTCGTCCACAAATATATTGAGGGAAGGCAACGAAGAGGATTTGAAAGCAAGGCAGATTTGCAGGAAACAGATTTCAGGAGGTAGATTCGACTCGCCTTTAAAGCACATGAAAAGCGGCAAAACGTTGACAATGATGCCCTTGGCCAAAAAGGGCGTATGCGTTTTTTCCTGAATATATTCAGGAAAAAACGCATACGCCCTTTTTGGCCAACCAAGCAAGCCGGAAGGGCAAATCAGTGCTACAAAGAAGTCTCGCTTGCCCTCGGTCAAAAGGGCCATGCTGAACAAAGTGTAAAAACCAGAAAAGCAGGACAGGCCATGGAGACATGGGAGCCTTGCTACGCTGATGGGCGGGATGTAAATTGGCAACAGGTACTCTGGAGAAGAGTACGGTGTGTCCTGAAACACGTAATAAACACAGCGTAGAGAGCATAGGGCACTTCCACTCAAGGGCGTATAAATTGGGAAAACTAAAAATCAACAAGACACAGGCACCCTAAAGTTTACGGCTGCTCTGTTTCCAAGAACCTCCACTTCGGTACACCTTCAATATCCCAGGAAAGAGAAAAATGGATAAAGAAATGGTGGTACTTGGCACAATGGAATATCACTCAGCCATGAAATCAATGTCATAAGGCTAGTTAGCAGCATGATGAGTGGATTTAGATACGATGATTCTAAGTGAAATAAGTCACACAGAAAAAGACACTTATCCTAAGATATCGCTTATAGAGGGAATGTCAAAACCGCTACACTTGAACTGAATTACAAAACAGAACAGAGTCACACCTTTAGAAGACACACTATGGCTGCTTAACGGGAAAGGTGAGGTGGGGTGATGCATAAAACAAGGGTTTGAAATTAGCTCAGACACCGCCCCATAAGCCAAATATGTAATAGACAAGGCCTACACCCTGCTCAGTGAACTGGACTCAACACACCCTAGTCACCACACAAGAATATATCTGACTAGTAAGAATCTGAAAACCTATGTATCGATATCTCTCTGTAAGTGAATCAAGAGGGTGTAAAGCGGCATCAACACAGCAGGGAAAAGCAGCCAAGCCCCATTCTAAACATAAATTACTTTAAAAAACCCACAAAGCAAAGACAGTGAAAGAGAGAGAAATTCTTACAAAATCCGTTCAGGGTCTCTGATGCAACCTGGATTGACCATATCTAGACCCACAGCTGGATGAGACAGAAGGCTGGACACTCTTGGGGCTGAGAGGATTGGTGAGGTTGGGTGAGCAAACGCAGATACTTTAAAGTAACACTGCGGGGAACACACCCCATGGGTCTCAAATCTCCAGGTACAAGGGCATCTTCCTACATCAAAACATGCATGGGAAAGCCAGAAGATGGTATGCCGTGAGATCGGGACAGGTTTCTAAAACGCACCTCATTTCTCCTCTCCTTGTGCTCGGGTTCGCCATTCCAGCCGCTTGACTAACCATCTCCCTACTTGGAGAATCAGCACCTTTAACCTACTGTTTCGTCCAGGTTGCAATTTGTCCTGAGGATGAACGGGAAGACAGGGAACCAACGAAAGACTAGCCCTAGGTGTTGGGACAGGCACAGGTCACTCCATTTTCCCATCAGGAAGAAGAATGAACCACAGGCTCAGCCTGCCCCCCAGAACCAAAATAGGGCCTGAAGCAATCCTGCGCTTTTGCGGCCAGCTCCCAAAAAAGCGAGGAGACAAATGGAGCTCAGGGGCACTGCAATTCACAAACGTGCAGAGTTATAAATGAGAACTCTCGTCCACAAATATATTGAGGGAAGGCAACGAAGAGGATTTGAAAGCAAGGCAGATTTGCAGGAAACAGATTTCAGGAGGTAGATTCGACTCGCCTTTAAAGCACATGAAAAGCGGCAAAACGTTGACAATGATGCCCTTGGCCAAAAAGGGCGTATGCGTTTTTTCCTGAATATATTCAGGAAAAAACGCATACGCCCTTTTTGGCCAACCAAGCAAGCCGGAAGGGCAAATCAGCGCTACAAAGAAGTCTCGCTTGCCCTCGGTCAAAAGGGCCATGCTGAACAAAGTGTAAAAACCAGAAAAGCAGGACAGGCCATGGAGACATGGGAGCCTTGCTACGCTGATGGGCGGGATGTAAATTGGCAACAGGTACTCTGGAGAAGAGTACGGTGTGTCCTGAAACAAGTAATAAACACAGCGTAGAGAGCATAGGGCACTTCCACTCAAGGGCGTATAAATTGGGAAAACTAAAAATCAACAAGACACAGGCACCCTAAAGTTTACGGCTGCTCTGTTTCCAAGAACCTCCACTTCGGTACACCTTCAATATCCCAGGAAAGAGAAAAATGGATAAAGAAATGGTGGTACTTGGCACAATGGAATATCACTCAGCCATGAAATCAATGTCATAAGGCTAGTTAGCAGCATGATGAGTGGATTTAGATACGATGATTCTAAGTGAAATAAGTCACACAGAAAAAGACACTTATCCTAAGATATCGCTTATAGAGGGAATGTCAAAACCGCTACACTTGAACTGAATTACAAAACAGAACAGAGTCACACCTTTAGAAGACACACTATGGCTGCATAACGGGAAAGGTGAGGTGGGGTGATGCATAAAACAAGGGTTTGAAATTAGCTCAGACACCGCCCCATAAGCCAAATATGTAATAGACAAGGCCTACTCCCTGCTCAGTGAACTGGACTCAACACACCCTAGTCACCACACAAGAATATATCTGACTAGTAAGAATCTGAAAACCTATGTATCGATATCTCTCTGCAAGTGAATCAAGAGGGTGTAAAGTGGCATCAACACAGCAGGGAAAAGCAGCCAAGCCCGATTCTAAACATAAATTACTTTAAAAAACCCACAAAACAAAGACAGTGAAAGAGAGAGAAATTCTTACAAAATCCGTTCAGGGTCTCTGATGCAACCTGGATTGACCATATCTAGACCCACAGCTGGATGAGACAGAAGGCTGGACACTCTTGGGGCTGAGAGGATTGGTGAGGTTGGGTGAGCAAACGCAGATACTTTAAAGTAACACTGCGGGGAACACACCCCATGGGTCTCAAATCCCCAGGTACAAGGGCATCTTCCTACATCAAAACATGCATGGGAAACCCAGAAGATGATATGCCATGAGATCGGGAAAGGTTTCTAAAACGCACCTCATTTCTCCTCTCCTTGTGCTCGGGTTCGCCATTCCAGCCGCTTGACTAACCATCTCCCTACTTGGAGAATCAGCACCTTTAACCTCCTGATTGTACAGGTTGCAATTTGTCCTGAGGATGAACGGGAAGACGCGGAACCAACGAGAGACGAGCCCTAGGTGTTGGGACAGGCATAGGTCACTCCATTTTCCCATCAGGAAGAAGAATGAACCACAGGCTCAGCCTGCCCCCCAGAACCAAAATAGGGCCTGAAGCAATCCTGCGCTTTTGCGGCCAGCTCCCAAAAAAGCGAGGAGACAAATGGAGCTCAGGGGCACTGCAATTCACAAACGTGCAGAGTTATAAATGAGAACTCTCGTCCACAAATATATTGAGGGAAGGCAACGAAGAGGATTTGAAAGCAAGGCAGATTTGCAGGAAACAGATTTCAGGAGGTAGATTCGACTCGCCTTTAAAGCACATGAAAAGCGGCAAAACGTTGACAATGATGCCCTTGGCCAAAAAGGGCGTATGCGTTTTTTCCTGAATATATTCAGGAAAAAACGCATACGCCCTTTTTGGCCAACCAAGCAAGCCGGAAGGGCAAATCAGTGCTACAAAGAAGTCTCGCTTGCCCTCGGTCAAAAGGGCCATGCTGAACAAAGTGTAAAAACCAGAAAAGCAGGACAGGCCATGGAGACATGGGAGCCTTGCTACGCTGATGGGCGGGATATAAATTGCCAACAGGCACTCTGGAGAAGAGTACGGTGTGTCCTGAAACAAGTAATAAACACAGCGTAGAGAGCATAGGGCACTTCCACTCATGGGCGTATAAATTGGGAAAAGTAAAAATCAACAAGACACAGGCACACTAAAGTTTACGGCTGCTCTGTTTCCAAAAACCTCCACTTCGGTACACCTTCAATATCCCAGGAAAGAGAAAAATGGATAAAGAAATGGTGGTACTTGGCACAATGGAATATCACTCAGCCATGAAATCAATGTCATAAGGCTAGTTAGCAGCATGATGAGTGGAATTAGATACGATGATTTTAAGTGAAATAAGTCACACAGAAAAAGACACTTATCCTAAGATATCGCTTATAGAGGGAATGTCAAAACCGCTACACTTGAACTGAATTACAAAACAGAACAGAGTCACACCTTTAGAAGACACACTATGGCTGCTTAACGGGAAAGGTGAGGTGGGGTGATGCATAAAACAAGGGTTTGAAATTAGCTCAGACACCGCTCCATAAGCCAAATATGTAATAGACAAGGCCTACTCCCTGCTCAGTGAACTGGACTCAACACACCCTAGTCACCACACAAGAATATATCTGACTAGTAAGAATCTGAAAACCTATGTATCGATATCTCTCTGCAAGTGAATCAAGAGGGTGTAAAGCGGCATCAACACAGCAGGGAAAAGCAGCCAAACCCCATTCTAAACATACATTACTTTAAAAAACCCACAAAGCAAAGACAGTGAAAGAGAGAGAAATTCTTACAAAATCCGTTCAGGGTCTCTGATGCAACCTGGATTGACCATATCTAGACCCACAGCTGGATGAGATATAAGGCTGGACACTCTTGGGGCTGAGAGGATTGGTGAGGTTGGGTGAGCAAATGCAGATACTTTAAAGTAATACCACGGGGTACCCACCCCATGGGTCTCAAATCTCCAGGTACAAGGGAATCTTCCTACATCAAAACATGCATGGGAAACCCAGAAGATGGTATGCCGTGAGATCGGGAAAGGTTTCTAAAACGCACCTCATTTCTCCTCTCCTTGTGCTCGGGTTCGCCATTCCAGCCGCTTGACTAACCATCTCCCTACTTGGAGAATCAGCACCTTTAACCTACTGTTTCGTCCAGGTTGCAATTTGTCCTGAGGATGAACGGGAAGACGGGGAACCAACGAAAGACTAGCCCTAGGTGTTGGGACAGGCACAGGTCACTCCATTTTCCCATCAGGAAGAAGAATGAACCACAGGCTCAGCCTGCCCCCCAGAACCAAAATAGGGCCTGAAGCAATCCTGTGCTTTTGCGGCCAGCTCCCAAAAAAGCGAGGAGACAAATGGAGCTCAGGGGCACTGCAATTCACAAACGTGCAGAGTTATAAATGAGAACTCTCGTCCACAAATATATTGAGGGAAGGCAACGAAGAGGATTTGAAAGCAAGGCAGATTTGCAGGAAACAGATTTCAGGAGGTAGATTCGACTCGCCTTTAAAGCACATGAAAAGCGGCAAAACGTTGACAATGATGCCCTTGGCCAAAAAGGGCGTATGCGTTTTTTCCTGAATATATTCAGGAAAAAACGCATACGCCCTTTTTGGCCAACCAAGCAAGCCGGAAGGGCAAATCAGCGCTACAAAGAAGTCTCGCTTGCCCTCGGTCAAAAGGGCCATGCTGAACAAAGTGTAAAAACCAGAAAAGCAGGACAGGCCATGGAGACATGGGAGCCTTGCTACGCTGATGGGCGGGATGTAAATTTCCAACAGGCACTCTGGAGAAGAGTACGGTGTGTCCTGAAACAAGTAATAAACACAGCGTAGAGAGCATAGGGCACTTCGAATCAAGGGCGTATAAATTGGGAAAACTAAAAATCAACAAGACACAGGCACCCTAAAGTTTACGGCTGCTCTGTTTCCAAGAACCTCCACTTCGGTACACCTTCAATATCCCAGGAAAGAGAAAAATGGATAAAGAAATGGTGGTACTTGGCACAATGGAATATCACTCAGCCATGAAATCAATGTCATAAGGCTAGTTAGCAGCATGATGAGTGGATTTAGATACGATGATTCTAAGTGAAATAAGTCACACAGAAAAAGACACTTATCCTAAGATATCGCTTATAGAGGGAATGTCAAAACCGCTACACTTGAACTGAATTACAAAACAGAACAGAGTCACACCTTTAGAAGACACACTATGGCTGCTTAACGGGAAAGGTGAGGTGGGGTGATGCATAAAACAAGGGTTTGAAATTAGCTCAGACACCACCCCATAAGCCAAATATGTAATAGACAAGGCCTACTCCCTGCTCAGTGAACTGGACTCAACACACCCTAGTCACCACACAAGAATATATCTGACTAGTAAGAATCTGAAAACCTATGTATCGATATCTCTCTGCAAGTGAATCAAGAGGGTGTAAAGCGGCATAAACACAGCAGGGAAAAGCAGCCAAACCCCATTCTAAACACACATTACTTTAAAAAACCCACAAAGCAAAGACAGTGAAAGAGAGAGAAATTCTTACAAAATCCGTTCAGGGTCTCTGATGCAACCTGGATTGACCATATCTAGACCCACAGCTGGATGAGACATAAGGCTGGACACTCTTGGGGCTGAGAGGATTGGTGAGGTTGGGTGAGCAAATGCAGATACTTTAAAGTAATACCACGGGGTACCCACCCCATGGGTCTCAAATCTCCAGGTACAAGGGAATCTTCCTACATCAAAACATGCATGGGAAACCCAGAAGATGGTATGCCGTGAGATCGGGAAAGGTTTCTAAAACGCACCTCATTTCTCCTCTCCTTGTGCTCGGGTTCGCCATTCCAGCCGATTGACTAACCATCTCCCTACTTGGAGAATCAGCACCTTTAACCTACTGTTTCGTCCAGGTTGCAATTTGTCCTGAGGATGAACGGGAAGACAGGGAACCAACGAAAGACTAGCCCTAGGTGTTGGGACAGGCACAGGTCACTCCATTTTCCCATCAGGAAGAAGAATGAACCACAGGCTCAGCCTGCCCCCCAGAACCAAAATAGGGCCTGAAGCAATCCTGCGCTTTTGCGGCCAGCTCCCAAAAAAGCGAGGAGACAAATGGAGCTCAGGGGCACTGCAATTCACAAACGTGCAGAGTTATAAATGAGAACTCTCGTCCACAAATATATTGAGGGAAGGCAACGAAGAGGATTTGAAAGCAAGGCAGATTTGCAGGAAACAGATTTCAGGAGGTAGATTCGACTCGCCTTTAAAGCACATGAAAAGCGGCAAAACGTTGACAATGATGCCCTTGGCCAAAAAGGGCGTATGCGTTTTTTCCTGAATATATTCAGGAAAAAACGCATACGCCCTTTTTGGCCAACCAAGCAAGCCGGAAGGGCAAATCAGCGCTACAAAGAAGTCTCGCTTGCCCTCGGTCAAAAGGGCCATGCTGAACAAAGTGTAAAAACCAGAAAAGCAGGACAGGCCATGGAGACATGGGAGCCTTGCTACGCTGATGGGCGGGATGTAAATTGGCAACAGGTACTCTGGAGAAGAGTACGGTGTGTCCTGAAACAAGTAATAAACACAGCGTAGAGAGCATAGGGCACTTCCACTCAAGGGCGTATAAATTGGGAAAACTAAAAATCAACAAGACACAGGCACCCTAAAGTTTACGGCTGCTCTGTTTCCAAGAACCTCCACTTCGGTACACCTTCAATATCCCAGGAAAGAGAAAAATGGATAAAGAAATGGTGGTACTTGGCACAATGGAATATCACTCAGCCATGAAATCAATGTCATAAGGCTAGTTAGCAGCATGATGAGTGGATTTAGATACGATGATTCTAAGTGAAATAAGTCACACAGAAAAAGACACTTATCCTAAGATATCGCTTATAGAGGGAATGTCAAAACCGCTACACTTGAACTGAATTACAAAACAGAACAGAGTCACACCTTTAGAAGACACACTATGGCTGCATAACGGGAAAGGTGAGGTGGGGTGATGCATAAAACAAGGGTTTGAAATTAGCTCAGACACCGCCCCATAAGCCAAATATGTAATAGACAAGGCCTACTCCCTGCTCAGTGAACTGGACTCAACACACCCTAGTCACCACACAAGAATATATCTGACTAGTAAGAATCTGAAAACCTATGTATCGATATCTCTCTGCAAGTGAATCAAGAGGGTGTAAAGTGGCATCAACACAGCAGGGAAAAGCAGCCAAGCCCGATTCTAAACATAAATTACTTTAAAAAACCCACAAAACAAAGACAGTGAAAGAGAGAGAAATTCTTACAAAATCCGTTCAGGGTCTCTGATGCAACCTGGATTGACCATATCTAGACCCACAGCTGGATGAGACAGAAGGCTGGACACTCTTGGGGCTGAGAGGATTGGTGAGGTTGGGTGAGCAAACGCAGATACTTTAAAGTAACACTGCGGGGAACACACCCCATGGGTCTCAAATCCCCAGGTACAAGGGCATCTTCCTACATCAAAACATGCATGGGAAACCCAGAAGATGATATGCCATGAGATCGGGAAAGGTTTCTAAAACGCACCTCATTTCTCCTCTCCTTGTGCTCGGGTTCGCCATTCCAGCCGCTTGACTAACCATCTCCCTACTTGGAGAATCAGCACCTTTAACCTCCTGATTGTACAGGTTGCAATTTGTCCTGAGGATGAACGGGAAGACGCGGAACCAACGAGAGACGAGCCCTAGGTGTTGGGACAGGCATAGGTCACTCCATTTTCCCATCAGGAAGAAGAATGAACCACAGGCTCAGCCTGCCCCCCAGAACCAAAATAGGGCCTGAAGCAATCCTGCGCTTTTGCGGCCAGCTCCCAAAAAAGCGAGGAGACAAATGGAGCTCAGGGGCACTGCAATTCACAAACGTGCAGAGTTATAAATGAGAACTCTCGTCCACAAATATATTGAGGGAAGGCAACGAAGAGGATTTGAAAGCAAGGCAGATTTGCAGGAAACAGATTTCAGGAGGTAGATTCGACTCGCCTTTAAAGCACATGAAAAGCGGCAAAACGTTGACAATGATGCCCTTGGCCAAAAAGGGCGTATGCGTTTTTTCCTGAATATATTCAGGAAAAAACGCATACGCCCTTTTTGGCCAACCAAGCAAGCCGGAAGGGCAAATCAGTGCTACAAAGAAGTCTCGCTTGCCCTCGGTCAAAAGGGCCATGCTGAACAAAGTGTAAAAACCAGAAAAGCAGGACAGGCCATGGAGACATGGGAGCCTTGCTACGCTGATGGGCGGGATATAAATTGCCAACAGGCACTCTGGAGAAGAGTACGGTGTGTCCTGAAACAAGTAATAAACACAGCGTAGAGAGCATAGGGCACTTCCACTCATGGGCGTATAAATTGGGAAAAGTAAAAATCAACAAGACACAGGCACACTAAAGTTTACGGCTGCTCTGTTTCCAAAAACCTCCACTTCGGTACACCTTCAATATCCCAGGAAAGAGAAAAATGGATAAAGAAATGGTGGTACTTGGCACAATGGAATATCACTCAGCCATGAAATCAATGTCATAAGGCTAGTTAGCAGCATGATGAGTGGATTTAGGTACGATGATTTTAAGTGAAATAAGTCACACAGAAAAAGACACTTATCCTAAGATATCGCTTATAGAGGGAATGTCAAAACCGCTACACTTGAACTGAATTACAAAACAGAACAGAGTCACACCTTTAGAAGACACACTATGGCTGCTTAACGGGAAAGGTGAGGTGGGGTGATGCATAAAACAAGGGTTTGAAATTAGCTCAGACACCGCTCCATAAGCCAAATATGTAATAGACAAGGCCTACTCCCTGCTCAGTGAACTGGACTCAACACACCCTAGTCACCACACAAGAATATATCTGACTAGTAAGAATCTGAAAACCTATGTATCGATATCTCTCTGCAAGTGAATCAAGAGGGTGTAAAGCGGCATCAACACAGCAGGGAAAAGCAGCCAAACCCCATTCTAAACATACATTACTTTAAAAAACCCACAAAGCAAAGACAGTGAAAGAGAGAGAAATTCTTACAAAATCCGTTCAGGGTCTCTGATGCAACCTGGATTGACCATATCTAGACCCACAGCTGGATGAGATATAAGGCTGGACACTCTTGGGGCTGAGAGGATTGGTGAGGTTGGGTGAGCAAATGCAGATACTTTAAAGTAATACCACGGGGTACCCACCCCATGGGTCTCAAATCTCCAGGTACAAGGGAATCTTCCTACATCAAAACATGCATGGGAAACCCAGAAGATGGTATGCCGTGAGATCGGGAAAGGTTTCTAAAACGCACCTCATTTCTCCTCTCCTTGTGCTCGGGTTCGCCATTCCAGCCGCTTGACTAACCATCTCCCTACTTGGAGAATCAGCACCTTTAACCTACTGTTTCGTCCAGGTTGCAATTTGTCCTGAGGATGAACGGGAAGACGGGGAACCAACGAAAGACTAGCCCTAGGTGTTGGGACAGGCACAGGTCACTCCATTTTCCCATCAGGAAGAAGAATGAACCACAGGCTCAGCCTGCCCCCCAGAACCAAAATAGGGCCTGAAGCAATCCTGCGCTTTTGCGGCCAGCTCCCAAAAAAGCGAGGAGACAAATGGAGCTCAGGGGCACTGCAATTCACAAACGTGCAGAGTTATAAATGAGAACTCTCGTCCACAAATATATTGAGGGAAGGCAACGAAGAGGATTTGAAAGCAAGGCAGATTTGCAGGAAACAGATTTCAGGAGGTAGATTCGACTCGCCTTTAAAGCACATGAAAAGCGGCAAAACGTTGACAACGATGCCCTTGGCCAAAAAGGGCGTATGCGTTTTTTCCTGAATATATTCAGGAAAAAACGCATACGCCCTTTTTGGCCAACCAAGCAAGCCGGAAGGGCAAATCAGCGCTACAAAGAAGTCTCGCTTGCCCTCGGTCAAAAGGGCCATGCTGAACAAAGTGTAAAAACCAGAAAAGCAGGACAGGCCATGGAGACATGGGAGCCTTGCTACGCTGATGGGCGGGATGTAAATTTCCAACAGGCACTCTGGAGAAGAGTACGGTGTGTCCTGAAACAAGTAATAAACACAGCGTAGAGAGCATAGGGCACTTCGAATCAAGGGCGTATAAATTGGGAAAACTAAAAATCAACAAGACACAGGCACCCTAAAGTTTACGGCTGCTCTGTTTCCAAGAACCTCCACTTCGGTACACCTTCAATATCCCAGGAAAGAGAAAAATGGATAAAGAAATGGTGGTACTTGGCACAATGGAATATCACTCAGCCATGAAATCAATGTAATAAGGCTAGTTAGCAGCATGATGAGTGGATTTAGGTACGATGATTCTAAGTGAAATAAGTCACACAGAAAAAGACACTTATCCTAAGATATCGCTTATAGAGGGAATGTCAAAACCGCTACACTTGAACTGAATTACAAAACAGAACAGAGTCACACCTTTAGAAGACACACTATGGCTGCTTAACGGGAAAGGTGAGGTGGGGTGATGCATAAAACAAGGGTTTGAAATTAGCTCAGACACCGCCCCATAAGCCAAATATGTAATAGACAAGGCCTACACCCTGCTCAGTGAACTGGACTCAACACACCCTAGTCACCACACAAGAATATATCTGACTAGTAAGAATCTGAAAACCTATGTATCGATATCTCTCTGCAAGTGAATCAAGAGGGTGTAAAGCGGCATCAACACAGCAGGGAAAAGCAGCCAAGCCCCATTCTAAACATAAATTACTTTAAAAAACCCACAAAACAAAGACAGTGAAAGAGAGAGAAATTCTTACAAAATCCGTTCAGGGTCTCTGATGCAACCTGGATTGACCATATCTAGACCCACAGCTGGATGAGACAGAAAGCTGGACACTCTTGGGGCTGAGAGGATTGGTGAGGTTGGGTGAGCAAACGCAGATACTTTAAAGTAACACTGCGGGGAACACACCCCATGGGTCTCAAATCTCCAGGTACAAGGGCATCTTCCTACATCAAAACATGCATGGGAAACCCAGAAGATGGTATGCCATGAGATCGGGAAAGGTTTCTAAAACGCACCTCATTTCTCCTCTCCTTGTGCTCGGGTTCGCCATTCCAGCCGCTTGACTAACCATCTCCCTACTTGGAGAATCAGCACCTTTAACCTCCTGATTGCACAGGTTGCAATTTGTCCTGAGGATGAACGGGAAGACGCGGAACCAACGAGAGATGAGCCCTAGGTGTTGGGACAGGCATAGGTCACTCCATTTTCCCATCAGGAAGAAGAATGAACCACAGGCTCAGCCTGCCCCCCAGAACCAAAATAGGGCCTGAAGCAATCCTGCGCTTTTGCGGCCAGCTCCCAAAAAAGCGAGGAGACAAATGGAGCTCAGGGGCACTGCAATTCACAAACGTGCAGAGTTATAAATGAGAACTCTCGTCCACAAATATATTGAGGGAAGGCAACGAAGAGGATTTGAAAGCAAGGCAGATTTGCAGGAAACAGATTTCAGGAGGTAGATTCGACTCGCCTTTAAAGCACATGAAAAGCGGCAAAACGTTGACAATGATGCCCTTGGCCAAAAAGGGCGTATGCGTTTTTTCCTGAATATATTCAGGAAAAAACGCATACGCCCTTTTTGGCCAACCAAGCAAGCCGGAAGGGCAAATCAGCGCTACAAAGAAGTCTCGCTTGCCCTCGGTCAAAAGGGTCATGCTGAACAAACAGTAAAAATCAGAAAAGCAGGACAGGCCATGGAGACATGGGAGCCTTGCTACGCTGATGGGCGGGATATAAATTGCCAACAGGCACTCTGGAGAAGAGTACGGTGTGTCCTGAAACAAGTAATAAACACAACGTAGAGAGCATAGGGCACTTCCACTCATGGGCGTATAAATTGGGAAAACTAAAAATCAACAAGACACAGGCACCCTAAAGTTTACGGCTGCTGTGTTTCCAAGAACCTCCGCTTCGGTACACCTTCAATATCCCAGGAAAGAGAAAAATGGATAAAGAAATGGTGGTACTTGGCACAATGGAATATCACTCAGCCATGAAATCAATGTCATAAGGCTAGTTAGCAGCATGATGTGTGGATTTAGGTACGATGATTCTAAGTGAAATAAGTCACACAGAAAAAGACACTTATCCTAAGATATCGCTTATAGAGGGAATGTCAAAATCGCTACACTTGAACTGAATTACAAAACAGAACAGAGTCACACCTTTAGAAGACACACTATGGCTGCTTAACCGGAAAGGTGAGGTGGGGTGATGCATAAAACAAGGGTTTGAAATTAGCTCAGAGACCACTCCATAAGCCAAATATGTAATAGACAAGGCCTACTCCCTGCTCAGTGAACTGGACTCAACACACCCTAGTCACCACACAAGAATATATCTGACTAGTAAGAATCTGAAAACCTATGTATCGATATCTCTCTGCAAGTGAATCAAGAGGGTGTAAAGCGGCATCAACACAGCAGGGAAAAGCAGCCAAGCCCGATTCTAAACATAAATTACTTTAAAAAACCCACAAAACAAAGACAGTGAAAGAGAGAGAAATTCTTACAAAATCCGTTCAGGGTCTCTGATGCAACCTGGATTGACCATATCTAGACCCACAGCTGGATGAGACAGAAGGCTGGACACTCTTGGGGCTGAGAGGATTGGTGAGGTTGGGTGAGCAAACGCAGATACTTTAAAGTAACACTGCGGGGAACACACCCCATGGGTCTCAAATCTCCAGGTACAAGGGCATCTTCCTACATCAAAACATGCATGGGAAACCCAGAAGATGGTATGCCATGAGATCGGGAAAGTTTTCTAAAACGCACCTCATTTCTCCTCTCCTTGTGCTCGGGTTCGCCATTCCAGCCGCTTGACTAACCATCTCCCTACTTGGAGAATCAGCACCTTTAACCTCCTGATTGTACAGGTTGCAATTTGTCCTGAGGATGAACGGGAAGAGGCGGAACCAACGAGAGACGAGCCCTAGGTGTTGGGACAGGCATAGGTCACTCCATTTTCCCATCAGGAAGAAGAATGAACCACAGGCTCAGCCTGCCCCCCAGAACCAAAATAGGGCCTGAAGCAATCCTGCGCTTTTGCGGCCAGCTCCCAAAAAAGCGAGGAGACAAATGGAGCTCAGGGGCACTGCAATTCACAAACGTGCAGAGTTATAAATGAGAACTCTCGTCCACAAATATATTGAGGGAAGGCAACGAAGAGGATTTGAAAGCAAGGCAGATTTGCAGGAAACAGATTTCAGGAGGTAGATTCGACTCGCCTTTAAAGCACATGAAAAGCGGCAAAACGTTGACAATGATGCCCTTGGCCAAAAAGGGCGTATGCGTTTTTTCCTGAATATATTCAGGAAAAAACGCATACGCCCTTTTTGGCCAACCAAGCAAGCCGGAAGGGCAAATCAGCGCTACAAAGAAGTCTCGCTTGCCCTCGGTCAAAAGGGCCATGCTGAACAAAGTGTAAAAACCAGAAAAGCAGGACAGGCCATGGAGACATGGGAGCCATGCTACGCTGATGGGCGGGATATATATTTCCAACAGGCACTCTGGAGAAGAGTACGGTGTGTCCTGAAACAAGTAATAAACACAGCGTAGAGAGCATAGGGCACTTCCACTCATGGGCGTATAAATTGGGAAAACTAAAAATCAACAAGACACAGGCACCCTAAAGTTTACGGCTGCTCTGTTTCCAAGAACCTCCGCTTCGGTACACCTTCAATATCCCAGGAAAGAGAAAAATGGATAAAGAAATGGTGGTACTTGGCACAATGGAATATCACTCAGCCATGAAATCAATGTCATAAGGCTAGTTAGCAGCATGATGTGTGGATTTAGGTACGATGATTCTAAGTGAAATAAGTCACACAGAAAAAGACACTTATCCTAAGATATCGCTTATAGAGGGAATGTCAAAATCGCTACACTTGAACTGAATTACAAAACAGAACAGAGTCACACCTTTAGAAGACACACTATGGCTGCTTAACCGGAAAGGTGAGGTGGGGTGATGCATAAAACAAGGGTTTGAAATTAGCTCAGACACCACTCCATAAGCCAAATATGTAATAGACAAGGCCTACTCCCTGCTCAGTGAACTGGACTCAACACCCCCTAGTCACCGCACAAGAATATATCTGACTAGTATGAATCTGAAAACCTATGTATCGATATCTCTCTGCAAGTGAATCAAGAGGGTGTAAAGCGGCATAAACACCGCAGGGAAAAGCAGCCAAACCCCATTCTAAACATACATTACTTTAAAAAACCCACAAAGCAAAGACAGTGAAAGTGAGAGAAATTCTTACAACATCCGTTCAGGGTCTATGATGCAACCTGGATTGACCATATCTAGACCCACAGCTGGATGAGACATAAGGCTGGACACTCTTGGGGCTGAGAGGATTGGTGAGGTTGGGTGAGCAAACGCAGATACTTTAAAGTAACACTGCGGGGAACACACCCCATGGGTCTCAAATCTCCAGGTACAAGGGAATCTTCCTACATCAAAACATGCATGGGAAACCCAGAAGATGGTATGCCGTGAGATCGGGAAAGGTTTCTAGAACGCACCTCATTTCTCCTCTCCTTGTGCTCGGGTTCGCCATTCCAGCCGCTTGACTAACCATCTCCCTACTTGGAGAATCAGCACCTTTAACCTACTGTTTCGTCCAGGTTGCAATTTGTCCTGAGGATGAACGGGAAGACGGGGAACCAACGAAAGACTAGCCCTAGGTGTTGGGACAGGCACAGGTCACTCCATTTTCCCATCAGGAAGAAGAATGAACCACAGGCTCAGCCTGCCCCCCAGAACCAAAATAGGGCCTGAAGCAATCCTGCGCTTTTGCGGCCAGCTCCCAAAAAAGCGAGGAGCCAAATGGAGCTCAGGGGCACTGCAATTCACAAACGTGCAGAGTTATAAATGAGAACTCTCGTCCACAAATATATTGAGGGAAGGCAACGAAGAGGATTTGAAAGCAAGGCAGATTTGCAGGAAACAGATTTCAGGAGGTAGATTCGACTCGCCTTTAAAGCACATGAAAAGCGGCAAAACGTTGACAATGATGCCCTTGGCCAAAAAGGGCGTATGCGTTTTTTCCTGAATATATTCAGGAAAAAACGCATACGCCCTTTTTGGCCAACCAAGCAAGCCGGAAGGGCAAATCAGCGCTACAAAGAAGTCTCGCTTGCCCTCGGTCAAAAGGGCCATGCTGAACAAAGTGTAAAAACCAGAAAAGCAGGACAGGCCATGGAGACATGGGAGCCTTGCTACGCTGATGGGCGGGATGTAAATTTCCAACAGGCACTCTGGAGAAGAGTACGGTGTGTCCTGAAACAAGTAATAAACACAGCGTAGAGAGCATAGGGCACTTCGAATCAAGGGCGTATAAATTGGGAAAACTAAAAATCAACAAGACACAGGCACCCTAAAGTTTACGGCTGCTCTGTTTCCAAGAACCTCCACTTCGGTACACCTTCAATATCCCAGGAAAGAGAAAAATGGATAAAGAAATGGTGGTACTTGGCACAATGGAATATCACTCAGCCATGAAATCAATGTCATAAGGCTAGTTAGCAGCATGATGAGTGGATTTAGGTACGATGATTCTAAGTGAAATAAGTCACACAGAAAAAGACACTTATCCTAAGATATCGCTTATAGAGGGAATGTCAAAACCGCTACACTTGAACTGAATTACAAAACAGAACAGAGTCACACCTTTAGAAGACACACTATGGCTGCTTAACGGGAAAGGTGAGGTGGGGTGATGCATAAAACAAGGGTTTGAAATTAGCTCAGACACCGCCCCATAAGCCAAATATGTAATAGACAAGGCCTACTCCCTGCTCAGTGAACTGGACTCAACACACCCTAGTCACCACACAAGAATATATCTGACTAGTAAGAATCTGAAAACCTATGTATCGATATCTCTCTGCAAGTGAATCAAGAGGGTGTAAAGCGGCATCAACACAGCAGGGAAAAGCAGCCAAACCCCATTCTAAACATACATTACTTTAAAAAACCCACAAAGCAAAGACAGTGAAAGAGAGAGAAATTCTTACAAAATCCGTTCAGGGTCTCTGATGCAACCTGGATTGACCATATCTAGACCCACAGCTGGATGAGATATAAGGCTGGACACTCTTGGGGCTGAGAGGATTGGTGAGGTTGGGTGAGCAAATGCAGATACTTTAAAGTAATACCACGGGGTACCCACCCCATGGGTCTCAAATCTCCAGGTACAAGGGAATCTTCCTACATCAAAACATGCATGGGAAACCCAGAAGATGGTATGCCGTGAGATCGGGAAAGGTTTCTAAAACGCACCTCATTTCTCCTCTCCTTGTGCTCGGGTTCGCCATTCCAGCCGCTTGACTAACCATCTCCCTACTTGGAGAATCAGCACCTTTAACCTACTGTTTCGTCCAGGTTGCAATTTGTCCTGAGGATGAACGGGAAGACGGGGAACCAACGAAAGACTAGCCCTAGGTGTTGGGACAGGCACAGGTCACTCCATTTTCCCATCAGGAAGAAGAATGAACCACAGGCTCAGCCTGCCCCCCAGAACCAAAATAGGGCCTGAAGCAATCCTGCGCTTTTGCGGCCAGCTCCCAAAAAAGCGAGGAGACAAATGGAGCTCAGGGGCACTGCAATTCACAAACGTGCAGAGTTATAAATGAGAACTCTCGTCCACAAATATATTGAGGGAAGGCAACGAAGAGGATTTGAAAGCAAGGCAGATTTGCAGGAAACAGATTTCAGGAGGTAGATTCGACTCGCCTTTAAAGCACATGAAAAGCGGCAAAACGTTGACAACGATGCCCTTGGCCAAAAAGGGCGTATGCGTTTTTTCCTGAATATATTCAGGAAAAAACGCATACGCCCTTTTTGGCCAACCAAGCAAGCCGGAAGGGCAAATCAGCGCTACAAAGAAGTCTCGCTTGCCCTCGGTCAAAAGGGCCATGCTGAACAAAGTGTAAAAACCAGAAAAGCAGGACAGGCCATGGAGACATGGGAGCCTTGCTACGCTGATGGGCGGGATGTAAATTTCCAACAGGCACTCTGGAGAAGAGTACGGTGTGTCCTGAAACAAGTAATAAACACAGCGTAGAGAGCATAGGGCACTTCGAATCAAGGGCGTATAAATTGGGAAAACTAAAAATCAACAAGACACAGGCACCCTAAAGTTTACGGCTGCTCTGTTTCCAAGAACCTCCACTTCGGTACACCTTCAATATCCCAGGAAAGAGAAAAATGGATAAAGAAATGGTGGTACTTGGCACAATGGAATATCACTCAGCCATGAAATCAATGTAATAAGGCTAGTTAGCAGCATGATGAGTGGATTTAGGTACGATGATTCTAAGTGAAATAAGTCACACAGAAAAAGACACTTATCCTAAGATATCGCTTATAGAGGGAATGTCAAAACCGCTACACTTGAACTGAATTACAAAACAGAACAGAGTCACACCTTTAGAAGACACACTATGGCTGCTTAACGGGAAAGGTGAGGTGGGGTGATGCATAAAACAAGGGTTTGAAATTAGCTCAGACACCGCCCCATAAGCCAAATATGTAATAGACAAGGCCTACACCCTGCTCAGTGAACTGGACTCAACACACCCTAGTCACCACACAAGAATATATCTGACTAGTAAGAATCTGAAAACCTATGTATCGATATCTCTCTGCAAGTGAATCAAGAGGGTGTAAAGCGGCATCAACACAGCAGGGAAAAGCAGCCAAGCCCCATTCTAAACATAAATTACTTTAAAAAACCCACAAAACAAAGACAGTGAAAGAGAGAGAAATTCTTACAAAATCCGTTCAGGGTCTCTGATGCAACCTGGATTGACCATATCTAGACCCACAGCTGGATGAGACAGAAAGCTGGACACTCTTGGGGCTGAGAGGATTGGTGAGGTTGGGTGAGCAAACGCAGATACTTTAAAGTAACACTGCGGGGAACACACCCCATGGGTCTCAAATCTCCAGGTACAAGGGCATCTTCCTACATCAAAACATGCATGGGAAACCCAGAAGATGGTATGCCATGAGATCGGGAAAGGTTTCTAAAACGCACCTCATTTCTCCTCTCCTTGTGCTCGGGTTCGCCATTCCAGCCGCTTGACTAACCATCTCCCTACTTGGAGAATCAGCACCTTTAACCTCCTGATTGCACAGGTTGCAATTTGTCCTGAGGATGAACGGGAAGACGCGGAACCAACGAGAGATGAGCCCTAGGTGTTGGGACAGGCATAGGTCACTCCATTTTCCCATCAGGAAGAAGAATGAACCACAGGCTCAGCCTGCCCCCCAGAACCAAAATAGGGCCTGAAGCAATCCTGCGCTTTTGCGGCCAGCTCCCAAAAAAGCGAGGAGACAAATGGAGCTCAGGGGCACTGCAATTCACAAACGTGCAGAGTTATAAATGAGAACTCTCGTCCACAAATATATTGAGGGAAGGCAACGAAGAGGATTTGAAAGCAAGGCAGATTTGCAGGAAACAGATTTCAGGAGGTAGATTCGACTCGCCTTTAAAGCACATGAAAAGCGGCAAAACGTTGACAATGATGCCCTTGGCCAAAAAGGGCGTATGCGTTTTTTCCTGAATATATTCAGGAAAAAACGCATACGCCCTTTTTGGCCAACCAAGCAAGCCGGAAGGGCAAATCAGCGCTACAAAGAAGTCTCGCTTGCCCTCGGTCAAAAGGGTCATGCTGAACAAACAGTAAAAATCAGAAAAGCAGGACAGGCCATGGAGACATGGGAGCCTTGCTACGCTGATGGGCGGGATATAAATTGCCAACAGGCACTCTGGAGAAGAGTACGGTGTGTCCTGAAACAAGTAATAAACACAACGTAGAGAGCATAGGGCACTTCCACTCATGGGCGTATAAATTGGGAAAACTAAAAATCAACAAGACACAGGCACCCTAAAGTTTACGGCTGCTGTGTTTCCAAGAACCTCCGCTTCGGTACACCTTCAATATCCCAGGAAAGAGAAAAATGGATAAAGAAATGGTGGTACTTGGCACAATGGAATATCACTCAGCCATGAAATCAATGTCATAAGGCTAGTTAGCAGCATGATGTGTGGATTTAGGTACGATGATTCTAAGTGAAATAAGTCACACAGAAAAAGACACTTATCCTAAGATATCGCTTATAGAGGGAATGTCAAAATCGCTACACTTGAACTGAATTACAAAACAGAACAGAGTCACACCTTTAGAAGACACACTATGGCTGCTTAACCGGAAAGGTGAGGTGGGGTGATGCATAAAACAAGGGTTTGAAATTAGCTCAGAGACCACTCCATAAGCCAAATATGTAATAGACAAGGCCTACTCCCTGCTCAGTGAACTGGACTCAACACACCCTAGTCACCACACAAGAATATATCTGACTAGTAAGAATCTGAAAACCTATGTATCGATATCTCTCTGCAAGTGAATCAAGAGGGTGTAAAGCGGCATCAACACAGCAGGGAAAAGCAGCCAAGCCCGATTCTAAACATAAATTACTTTAAAAAACCCACAAAACAAAGACAGTGAAAGAGAGAGAAATTCTTACAAAATCCGTTCAGGGTCTCTGATGCAACCTGGATTGACCATATCTAGACCCACAGCTGGATGAGACAGAAGGCTGGACACTCTTGGGGCTGAGAGGATTGGTGAGGTTGGGTGAGCAAACGCAGATACTTTAAAGTAACACTGCGGGGAACACACCCCATGGGTCTCAAATCTCCAGGTACAAGGGCATCTTCCTACATCAAAACATGCATGGGAAACCCAGAAGATGGTATGCCATGAGATCGGGAAAGTTTTCTAAAACGCACCTCATTTCTCCTCTCCTTGTGCTCGGGTTCGCCATTCCAGCCGCTTGACTAACCATCTCCCTACTTGGAGAATCAGCACCTTTAACCTCCTGATTGTACAGGTTGCAATTTGTCCTGAGGATGAACGGGAAGAGGCGGAACCAACGAGAGACGAGCCCTAGGTGTTGGGACAGGCATAGGTCACTCCATTTTCCCATCAGGAAGAAGAATGAACCACAGGCTCAGCCTGCCCCCCAGAACCAAAATAGGGCCTGAAGCAATCCTGCGCTTTTGCGGCCAGCTCCCAAAAAAGCGAGGAGACAAATGGAGCTCAGGGGCACTGCAATTCACAAACGTGCAGAGTTATAAATGAGAACTCTCGTCCACAAATATATTGAGGGAAGGCAACGAAGAGGATTTGAAAGCAAGGCAGATTTGCAGGAAACAGATTTCAGGAGGTAGATTCGACTCGCCTTTAAAGCACATGAAAAGCGGCAAAACGTTGACAATGATGCCCTTGGCCAAAAAGGGCGTATGCGTTTTTTCCTGAATATATTCAGGAAAAAACGCATACGCCCTTTTTGGCCAACCAAGCAAGCCGGAAGGGCAAATCAGCGCTACAAAGAAGTCTCGCTTGCCCTCGGTCAAAAGGGCCATGCTGAACAAAGTGTAAAAACCAGAAAAGCAGGACAGGCCATGGAGACATGGGAGCCATGCTACGCTGATGGGCGGGATATATATTTCCAACAGGCACTCTGGAGAAGAGTACGGTGTGTCCTGAAACAAGTAATAAACACAGCGTAGAGAGCATAGGGCACTTCCACTCATGGGCGTATAAATTGGGAAAACTAAAAATCAACAAGACACAGGCACCCTAAAGTTTACGGCTGCTCTGTTTCCAAGAACCTCCGCTTCGGTACACCTTCAATATCCCAGGAAAGAGAAAAATGGATAAAGAAATGGTGGTACTTGGCACAATGGAATATCACTCAGCCATGAAATCAATGTCATAAGGCTAGTTAGCAGCATGATGTGTGGATTTAGGTACGATGATTCTAAGTGAAATAAGTCACACAGAAAAAGACACTTATCCTAAGATATCGCTTATAGAGGGAATGTCAAAATCGCTACACTTGAACTGAATTACAAAACAGAACAGAGTCACACCTTTAGAAGACACACTATGGCTGCTTAACCGGAAAGGTGAGGTGGGGTGATGCATAAAACAAGGGTTTGAAATTAGCTCAGACACCACTCCATAAGCCAAATATGTAATAGACAAGGCCTACTCCCTGCTCAGTGAACTGGACTCAACACCCCCTAGTCACCGCACAAGAATATATCTGACTAGTATGAATCTGAAAACCTATGTATCGATATCTCTCTGCAAGTGAATCAAGAGGGTGTAAAGCGGCATAAACACCGCAGGGAAAAGCAGCCAAACCCCATTCTAAACATACATTACTTTAAAAAACCCACAAAGCAAAGACAGTGAAAGTGAGAGAAATTCTTACAACATCCGTTCAGGGTCTATGATGCAACCTGGATTGACCATATCTAGACCCACAGCTGGATGAGACATAAGGCTGGACACTCTTGGGGCTGAGAGGATTGGTGAGGTTGGGTGAGCAAACGCAGATACTTTAAAGTAACACTGCGGGGAACACACCCCATGGGTCTCAAATCTCCAGGTACAAGGGAATCTTCCTACATCAAAACATGCATGGGAAACCCAGAAGATGGTATGCCGTGAGATCGGGAAAGGTTTCTAGAACGCACCTCATTTCTCCTCTCCTTGTGCTCGGGTTCGCCATTCCAGCCGCTTGACTAACCATCTCCCTACTTGGAGAATCAGCACCTTTAACCTACTGTTTCGTCCAGGTTGCAATTTGTCCTGAGGATGAACGGGAAGACGGGGAACCAACGAAAGACTAGCCCTAGGTGTTGGGACAGGCACAGGTCACTCCATTTTCCCATCAGGAAGAAGAATGAACCACAGGCTCAGCCTGCCCCCCAGAACCAAAATAGGGCCTGAAGCAATCCTGCGCTTTTGCGGCCAGCTCCCAAAAAAGCGAGGAGCCAAATGGAGCTCAGGGGCACTGCAATTCACAAACGTGCAGAGTTATAAATGAGAACTCTCGTCCACAAATATATTGAGGGAAGGCAACGAAGAGGATTTGAAAGCAAGGCAGATTTGCAGGAAACAGATTTCAGGAGGTAGATTCGACTCGCCTTTAAAGCACATGAAAAGCGGCAAAACGTTGACAATGATGCCCTTGGCCAAAAAGGGCGTATGCGTTTTTTCCTGAATATATTCAGGAAAAAACGCATACGCCCTTTTTGGCCAACCAAGCAAGCCGGAAGGGCAAATCAGCGCTACAAAGAAGTCTCGCTTGCCCTCGGTCAAAAGGGCCATGCTGAACAAAGTGTAAAAACCAGAAAAGCAGGACAGGCCATGGAGACATGGGAGCCTTGCTACGCTGATGGGCGGGATGTAAATTTCCAACAGGCACTCTGGAGAAGAGTACGGTGTGTCCTGAAACAAGTAATAAACACAGCGTAGAGAGCATAGGGCACTTCGAATCAAGGGCGTATAAATTGGGAAAACTAAAAATCAACAAGACACAGGCACCCTAAAGTTTACGGCTGCTCTGTTTCCAAGAACCTCCACTTCGGTACACCTTCAATATCCCAGGAAAGAGAAAAATGGATAAAGAAATGGTGGTACTTGGCACAATGGAATATCACTCAGCCATGAAATCAATGTCATAAGGCTAGTTAGCAGCATGATGAGTGGATTTAGGTACGATGATTCTAAGTGAAATAAGTCACACAGAAAAAGACACTTATCCTAAGATATCGCTTATAGAGGGAATGTCAAAACCGCTACACTTGAACTGAATTACAAAACAGAACAGAGTCACACCTTTAGAAGACACACTATGGCTGCTTAACGGGAAAGGTGAGGTGGGGTGATGCATAAAACAAGGGTTTGAAATTAGCTCAGACACCGCCCCATAAGCCAAATATGTAATAGACAAGGCCTACACCCTGCTCAGTGAACTGGACTCAACACACCCTAGTCACCACACAAGAATATATCTGACTAGTAAGAATCTGAAAACCTATGTATCGATATCTCTCTGCAAGTGAATCAAGAGGGTGTAAAGCGGCATCAACACAGCAGGGAAAAGCAGCCAAGCCCCATTCTAAACATAAATTACTTTAAAAAACCCACAAAACAAAGACAGTGAAAGAGAGAGAAATTCTTACAAAATCCGTTCAGGGTCTCTGATGCAACCTGGATTGACCATATCTAGACCCACAGCTGGATGAGACAGAAAGCTGGACACTCTTGGGGCTGAGAGGATTGGTGAGGTTGGGTGAGCAAACGCAGATACTTTAAAGTAACACTGCGGGGAACACACCCCATGGGTCTCAAATCTCCAGGTACAAGGGCATCTTCCTACATCAAAACATGCATGGGAAACCCAGAAGATGGTATGCCATGAGATCGGGAAAGGTTTCTAAAACGCACCTCATTTCTCCTCTCCTTGTGCTCGGGTTCGCCATTCCAGCCGCTTGACTAACCATCTCCCTACTTGGAGAATCAGCACCTTTAACCTCCTGATTGCACAGGTTGCAATTTGTCCTGAGGATGAACGGGAAGACGCGGAACCAACGAGAGATGAGCCCTAGGTGTTGGGACAGGCATAGGTCACTCCATTTTCCCATCAGGAAGAAGAATGAACCACAGGCTCAGCCTGCCCCCCAGAACCAAAATAGGGCCTGAAGCAATCCTGCGCTTTTGCGGCCAGCTCCCAAAAAAGCGAGGAGACAAATGGAGCTCAGGGGCACTGCAATTCACAAACGTGCAGAGTTATAAATGAGAACTCTCGTCCACAAATATATTGAGGGAAGGCAACGAAGAGGATTTGAAAGCAAGGCAGATTTGCAGGAAACAGATTTCAGGAGGTAGATTCGACTCGCCTTTAAAGCACATGAAAAGCGGCAAAACGTTGACAATGATGCCCTTGGCCAAAAAGGGCGTATGCGTTTTTTCCTGAATATATTCAGGAAAAAACGCATACGCCCTTTTTGGCCAACCAAGCAAGCCGGAAGGGCAAATCAGCGCTACAAAGAAGTCTCGCTTGCCCTCGGTCAAAAGGGTCATGCTGAACAAACAGTAAAAATCAGAAAAGCAGGACAGGCCATGGAGACATGGGAGCCTTGCTACGCTGATGGGCGGGATATAAATTGCCAACAGGCACTCTGGAGAAGAGTACGGTGTGTCCTGAAACAAGTAATAAACACAACGTAGAGAGCATAGGGCACTTCCACTCATGGGCGTATAAATTGGGAAAACTAAAAATCAACAAGACACAGGCACCCTAAAGTTTACGGCTGCTGTGTTTCCAAGAACCTCCGCTTCGGTACACCTTCAATATCCCAGGAAAGAGAAAAATGGATAAAGAAATGGTGGTACTTGGCACAATGGAATATCACTCAGCCATGAAATCAATGTCATAAGGCTAGTTAGCAGCATGATGTGTGGATTTAGGTACGATGATTCTAAGTGAAATAAGTCACACAGAAAAAGACACTTATCCTAAGATATCGCTTATAGAGGGAATGTCAAAATCGCTACACTTGAACTGAATTACAAAACAGAACAGAGTCACACCTTTAGAAGACACACTATGGCTGCTTAACCGGAAAGGTGAGGTGGGGTGATGCATAAAACAAGGGTTTGAAATTAGCTCAGAGACCACTCCATAAGCCAAATATGTAATAGACAAGGCCTACTCCCTGCTCAGTGAACTGGACTCAACACACCCTAGTCACCACACAAGAATATATCTGACTAGTAAGAATCTGAAAACCTATGTATCGATATCTCTCTGCAAGTGAATCAAGAGGGTGTAAAGTGGCATCAACACAGCAGGGAAAAGCAGCCAAGCCCGATTCTAAACATAAATTACTTTAAAAAACCCACAAAACAAAGACAGTGAAAGAGAGAGAAATTCTTACAAAATCCGTTCAGGGTCTCTGATGCAACCTGGATTGACCATATCTAGACCCACAGCTGGATGAGACAGAAGGCTGGACACTCTTGGGGCTGAGAGGATTGGTGAGGTTGGGTGAGCAAACGCAGATACTTTAAAGTAACACTGCGGGGAACACACCCCATGGGTCTCAAATCTCCAGGTACAAGGGCATCTTCCTACATCAAAACATGCATGGGAAACCCAGAAGATGGTATGCCATGAGATCGGGAAAGTTTTCTAAAACGCACCTCATTTCTCCTCTCCTTGTGCTCGGGTTCGCCATTCCAGCCGCTTGACTAACCATCTCCCTACTTGGAGAATCAGCACCTTTAACCTCCTGATTGTACAGGTTGCAATTTGTCCTGAGGATGAACGGGAAGAGGCGGAACCAACGAGAGACGAGCCCTAGGTGTTGGGACAGGCATAGGTCACTCCATTTTCCCATCAGGAAGAAGAATGAACCACAGGCTCAGCCTGCCCCCCAGAACCAAAATAGGGCCTGAAGCAATCCTGCGCTTTTGCGGCCAGCTCCCAAAAAAGCGAGGAGACAAATGGAGCTCAGGGGCACTGCAATTCACAAACGTGCAGAGTTATAAATGAGAACTCTCGTCCACAAATATATTGAGGGAAGGCAACGAAGAGGATTTGAAAGCAAGGCAGATTTGCAGGAAACAGATTTCAGGAGGTAGATTCGACTCGCCTTTAAAGCACATGAAAAGCGGCAAAACGTTGACAATGATGCCCTTGGCCAAAAAGGGCGTATGCGTTTTTTCCTGAATATATTCAGGAAAAAACGCATACGCCCTTTTTGGCCAACCAAGCAAGCCGGAAGGGCAAATCAGCGCTACAAAGAAGTCTCGCTTGCCCTCGGTCAAAAGGGCCATGCTGAACAAAGTGTAAAAACCAGAAAAGCAGGACAGGCCATGGAGACATGGGAGCCATGCTACGCTGATGGGCGGGATATATATTTCCAACAGGCACTCTGGAGAAGAGTACGGTGTGTCCTGAAACAAGTAATAAACACAGCGTAGAGAGCATAGGGCACTTCCACTCATGGGCGTATAAATTGGGAAAACTAAAAATCAACAAGACACAGGCACCCTAAAGTTTACGGCTGCTCTGTTTCCAAGAACCTCCGCTTCGGTACACCTTCAATATCCCAGGAAAGAGAAAAATGGATAAAGAAATGGTGGTACTTGGCACAATGGAATATCACTCAGCCATGAAATCAATGTCATAAGGCTAGTTAGCAGCATGATGTGTGGATTTAGGTACGATGATTCTAAGTGAAATAAGTCACACAGAAAAAGACACTTATCCTAAGATATCGCTTATAGAGGGAATGTCAAAATCGCTACACTTGAAGTGAATTACAAAACAGAACAGAGTCACACCTTTAGAAGACACACTATGGCTGCTTAACCGGAAAGGTGAGGTGGGGTGATGCATAAAACAAGGGTTTGAAATTAGCTCAGAGACCACTCCATAAGCCAAATATGTAATAGACAAGGCCTACTCCCTGCTCAGTGAACTGGACTCAACACCCCCTAGTCACCGCACAAGAATATATCTGACTAGTATGAATCTGAAAACCTATGTATCGATATCTCTCTGCAAGTGAATCAAGAGGGTGTAAAGCGGCATAAACACCGCAGGGAAAAGCAGCCAAACCCCATTCTAAACATACATTACTTTAAAAAACCCACAAAGCAAAGACAGTGAAAGTGAGAGAAATTCTTACAACATCCGTTCAGGGTCTATGATGCAACCTGGATTGACCATATCTAGACCCACAGCTGGATGAGACATAAGGCTGGACACTCTTGGGGCTGAGAGGATTGGTGAGGTTGGGTGAGCAAACGCAGATACTTTAAAGTAACACTGCGGGGAACACACCCCATGGGTCTCAAATCTCCAGGTACAAGGGAATCTTCCTACATCAAAACATGCATGGGAAACCCAGAAGATGGTATGCCGTGAGATCGGGAAAGGTTTCTAGAACGCACCTCATTTCTCCTCTCCTTGTGCTCGGGTTCGCCATTCCAGCCGCTTGACTAACCATCTCCCTACTTGGAGAATCAGCACCTTTAACCTACTGTTTCGTCCAGGTTGCAATTTGTCCTGAGGATGAACGGGAAGACGGGGAACCAACGAAAGACTAGCCCTAGGTGTTGGGACAGGCACAGGTCACTCCATTTTCCCATCAGGAAGAAGAATGAACCACAGGCTCAGCCTGCCCCCCAGAACCAAAATAGGGCCTGAAGCAATCCTGCGCTTTTGCGGCCAGCTCCCAAAAAAGCGAGGAGCCAAATGGAGCTCAGGGGCACTGCAATTCACAAACGTGCAGAGTTATAAATGAGAACTCTCGTCCACAAATATATTGAGGGAAGGCAACGAAGAGGATTTGAAAGCAAGGCAGATTTGCAGGAAACAGATTTCAGGAGGTAGATTCGACTCGCCTTTAAAGCACATGAAAAGCGGCAAAACGTTGACAATGATGTCCTTGGCCAAAAAGGGCGTATGCGTTTTTTCCTGAATATATTCAGGAAAAAACGCATACGCCCTTTTTGGCCAACCAAGCAAGCCGGAAGGGCAAATCAGCGCTACAAAGAAGTCTCGCTTGCCCTCGGTCAAAAGGGCCATGCTGAACAAAGTGTAAAAACCAGAAAAGCAGGACAGGCCATGGAGACATGGGAGCCTTGCTACGCTGATGGGCGGGATGTAAATTGCCAACAGGCACTCTGGAGAAGAGTACGGTGTGTCCTGAAACAAGTAATAAACACAGCGTAGAGAGCATAGGGCACTTCCACTCAAGGGCGTATAAATTGGGAAAACTAAAAATCAACAAGACACAGGCACCCTAAAGTTTACGGCTGCTCTGTTTCCAAGAACCTCCACTTCGGTACACCTTCAATATCCCAGGAAAGAGAAAAATGGATAAAGAAATGGTGGTACTTGGCACAGTGGAATATCACTCAGCCATGAAATCAATGTCATAAGGCTAGATAGCAGCATGATGAGTGGATTTAGATACGATGATTCTAAGTGAAATAAGTCACACAGAAAAAGGCACTTATCCTAAGATATCGCTTAGAGAGGGAATGTCAAAATCGCTACACTTGAACTGAATTACAAAACAGAACAGAGTCACACCTTTAGAAGACACACTAGGGCTGCTTAACGGGAAAGGTGAGGTGGGGTGATGCATAAAACAAGGGTTTGAAATTAGCTCAGAGACCGCTCCATAAGCCAAATATGTAATAGACAAGGCCTACTCCCTGCTCAGTGAACTGGACTCAACACCCCCTAGTCACCGTACAAGAATATATCTGACTAGTATGAATCTGAAAACCTATGTATCGATATCTCTCTGCAAGTGAATCAAGAGGGTGTAAAGCGGCATAAACACAGCAGGGAAAAGCAGCCAAACCCCATTCTAAACATACATTACTTTAAAAAACCCACAAAGCAAAGACAGTGAAAGTGAGAGAAATTCTTACAACATCCGTTCAGGGTCTATGATGCAACCTGGATTGACCATATCTAGACCCACAGCTGGATGAGACATAAGGCTGGACACTCTTGGGGCTGAGAGGATTGGTGAGGTTGGGTGAGCAAACGCAGATACTTTAAAGTAACACTGCGGGGAACACACCCCATGGGTCTCAAATCTCCAGGTACAAGGGAATCTTCCTACATCAAAACATGCATGGGAAATCCAGAAGATGGTATGCCGTGAGATCGGGAAAGGTTTCTAGAACGCACCTCATTTCTCCTCTCCTTGTGCTCGGGTTCGCCATTCCAGCCGCTTGACTAACCATCTCCCTACTTGGAGAATCAGCACCTTTAACCTACTGTTTCGTCCAGGTTGCAATTTGTCCTGAGGATGAACGGGAAGACGGGGAACCAACGAAAGACTAGCCCTAGGTGTTGGGACAGGCACAGGTCACTCCATTTTCCCATCAGGAAGAAGAATGAACCACAGGCTCAGCCTGCCCCCCAGAACCAAAATAGGGCCTGAAGCAATCCTGCGCTTTTGCGGCCAGCTCCCAAAAAAGCGAGGAGACAAATGGAGCTCAGGGGCACTGCAATTCACAAACGTGCAGAGTTATAAATGAGAACTCTCGTCCACAAATATATTGAGGGAAGGCAACGAAGAGGATTTGAAAGCAAGGCAGATTTGCAGGAAACAGATTTCAGGAGGTAGATTCGACTCGCCTTTAAAGCACATGAAAAGCGGCAAAACGTTGACAATGATGCCCTTGGCCAAAAAGGGCGTATGCGTTTTTTCCTGAATATATTCAGGAAAAAATGCATACGCCCTTTTTGGCCAACCAAGCAAGCCGGAAGGGCAAATCAGCGCTACAAAGAAGTCTCGCTTGCCCTCGGTCAAAAGGGCCATGCTGAACAAAGTGTAAAAACCAGAAAAGCAGGACAGGCCATGGAGACATGGGAGCCTTGCTACGCTGATGGGCGGGATGTAAATTGCCAACAGGCACTCTGGAGAAGAGTACGGTGTGTCCTGAAACAAGTAATAAACACAGCGTAGAGAGCATAGGGCACTTCCACTCAAGGGCGTATAAATTGGGAAAACTAAAAATCAACAAGACACAGGCACCCTAAAGTTTACGGCTGCTCTGTTTCCAAGAACCTCCACTTCGGTACACCTTCAATATCCCAGGAAAGAGAAAAATGGATAAAGAAATGGTGGTACTTGGCACAGTGGAATATCACTCAGCCATTAAATCAATGTCATAAGGCTAGATAGCAGCATGATGAGTGGATTTAGATACGATGATTCTAAGTGAAATAAGTCACACAGAAAAAGACACTTATCCTAAGATATCGCTTATAGAGGGAATGTCAAAATCGCTACACTTGAACTGAATTACAAAACAGAACAGAGTCACACCTTTAGAAGACACACTAGGGCTGCTTAACGGGAAAGGTGAGGTGGGGTGATGCATAAAACAAGGGTTTGAAATTAGCTCAGAGACCGCTCCATAAGCCAAATATGTAATAGACAAGGCCTACTCCCTGCTCAGTGAACTGGACTCAACACACCCTAGTCACCACACAAGAATATATCTGACTAGTAAGAATCTGAAAACCTATGTATCGATATCTCTCTGCAAGTGAATCAAGAGGGTGTAAAGCGGCATCAACACAGCAGGGAAAAGCAGCCAAGCCCGATTCTAAACATAAATTACTTTAAAAAACCCACAAAACAAAGACAGTGAAAGAGAGAGAAATTCTTACACAATCCGTTCAGGGTCTCTGATGCAACCTGGATTGACCATATCTAGACCCACAGCTGGATGAGACATAAGGCTGGACACTCTTGGGGCTGAGAGGATTGGTGAGGTTGGGTGAGCAAACGCAGATACTTTAAAGTAACACTGCGGGGAACACACCCCATGGGTCTCAAATCTCCAGGTACAAGGGAATCTTCCTACATCAAAACATGCATGGGAAAGCCAGAAGATGGTATGCCGTGAGATCGGGAAAGGTTTCCAAAACGCACCTCATTTCTCCTCTCCTTGTGCTCGGGTTCGCCATTCCAGCCGCTTGACTAACCATCTCCCTACTTGGAGAATCAGCACCTTTAACCTACTGTTTCGTCCAGGTTGCAATTTGTCCTGAGGATGAACGGGAAGACGGGGAACCAACGAAAGACTAGCCCTAGGTGTTGGGACAGGCACAGGTCACTCCATTTTCCCATCAGGAAGAAGAATGAACCACAGGCTCAGCCTGCCCCCCAGAACCAAAATAGGGCCTGAAGCAATCCTGCGCTTTTGCGGCCAGCTCCCAAAAAAGCGAGGAGACAAATGGAGCTCAGGGGCACTGCAATTCACAAACGTGCAGAGTTATAAATGAGAACTCTCGTCCACAAATATATTGAGGGAAGGCAACGAAGAGGATTTGAAAGCAAGGCAGATTTGCAGGAAACAGATTTCAGGAGGTAGATTCGACTCGCCTTTAAAGCACATGAAAAGCGGCAAAACGTTGACAATGATGCCCTTGGCCAAAAAGGGCGTATGCGTTTTTTCCTGAATATATTCAGGAAAAAACGCATACGCCCTTTTTGGCCAACCAAGCAAGCCGGAAGGGCAAATCAGCGCTACAAAGAAGTCTCGCTTGCCCTCCGTCAAAAGGGCCATGCTGAACAAAGTGTAAAAACCAGAAAAGCAGGACAGGCCATGGAGACATGGGAGCCTTGCTACGCTGATGGGCGGGATGTAAATTGCCAACAGGCACTCTGGAGAAGAGTACGGTGTGTCCTGAAACAAGTAATAAACACAGCGTAGAGAGCATAGGGCACTTCCACTCAAGGGCGTATAAATTGGGAAAACTAAAAATCAACAAGACACAGGCACCCTAAAGTTTACGGCTGCTCTGTTTCCAAGAACCTCCACTTCGGTACACCTTCAATATCCCAGGAAAGAGAAAAATGGATAAAGAAATGGTGGTACTTGGCACAATGGAATATCACTCAGCCATGAAATCAATGTCATAAGGCTAGTTAGCAGCATGATGAGTGGATTTAGATACGATGATTCTAAGTGAAATAAGTCACACAGAAAAAGACACTTATCCTAAGATATAGCTTATAGAGGGAATGTCAAAATCGCTACACTTGAACTGAATTACAAAACAGAACAGAGTCACACCTTTAGAAGACACACTATGGCTGCTTAACGGGAAAGGTGAGGTGGGGTGATGCATAAAACAAGGGTTTGAAATTAGCTCAGAGACCGCTCCATAAGCCAAATATGTAATAGACAAGGCCTACTCCCTGCTCAGTGAACTGGACTCAACACACCCTAGTCACCACACAAGAATATATCTGACTAGTAAGAATCTGAAAACCTATGTATCGATATCTCTCTGCAAGTGAATCAAGAGGGTGTAAAGCGGCATCAACACAGCAGGGAAAAGCAGCCAAGCCCGATTCTAAACATAAATTACTTTAAAAAACCCACAAAACAAAGACAGTGAAAGAGAGAGAAATTCTTACAAAATCCGTTCAGGGTCTATGATGCAACCTGGATTGACCATATCTAGACCCACAGCTGGATGAGACATAAGGCTGGACACTCTTGGGGCTGAGAGGATTGGTGAGGTTGGGTGAGCAAACGCAGATACTTTAAAGTAACACTGCGGGGAACACACCCCATGGGTCTCAAAACTCCAGGTACAAGGGAATCTTCCTACATCAAAACATGCATGGGAAAGCCAGAAGATGGTATGCCGTGAGATCGGGAAAGCTTTCCAAAACGCACCTCATTTCTCCTCTCCTTGTGCTCGGGTTCGCCATTCCAGCCGCTTGACTAACCATCTCCCTACTTGGAGAATCAGCACCTTTAACCTACTGTTTCGTCCAGGTTGCAATTTGTCCTGAGGATGAACGGGAAGATGGGGAACCAACGAAAGACTAGCCCTAGGTATTGGGACAGGCACAGGTCACTCCATTTTCCCATCAGGAAGAAGAATGAACCACAGGCTCAGCCTGCCCCCCAGAACCAAAATAGGGCCTGAAGCAATCCTGCGCTTTTGCGGCCAGCTCCCAAAAAAGCGAGGAGACAAATGGAGCTCAGGGGCACTGCAATTCACAAACGTGCAGAGTTATAAATGAGAACTCTCGTCCACAAATATATTGAGGGAAGGCAACGAAGAGGATTTGAAAGCAAGGCAGATTTGCAGGAAACAGATTTCAGGAGGTAGATTCGACTCGCCTTTAAAGCACATGAAAAGCGGCAAAACGTTGACAATGATGCCCTTGGCCAAAAAGGGCGTATGCGTTTTTTCCTGAATATATTCAGGAAAAAACGCATACGCCCTTTTTGGCCAACCAAGCAAGCCGGAAGGGCAAATCAGCGCTACAAAGAAGTCTCGCTTGCCCTCGGTCAAAAGGGCCATGCTGAACAAACAGTAGAAACCAGAAAAGCAGGACAGGCCATGGAGACATGGGAGCCTTGCTACGCTGATGGGCGGGATATAAATTGCCAACAGGCACTCTGGAGAAGAGTACGGTGTGTCCTGAAACAAGTAATAAACACAGCGTAGAGAGCATAGGGCACTTCCACTCATGGGTGTATAAATTGGGAAAACTAAAAATCAACAAGACACAGGCACCCTAAAGTTTACGGCTGCTCTGTTTCCAAGAACCTCCACTTCGGTACACCTTCAATATCCCAGGAAAGAGAAAAATGGATAAAGAAATGGTGGTACTTGGCACAATGGAATATCACTCAGCCATGAAATCAATGTCATAAGGCTAGTTAGCAGCATGATGAGTGGATTTAGATACGATGATTCTAAGTGAAATAAGTCACACAGAAAAAGACACTTATCCTAAGATATCGCTTATAGAGGGAATGTCAAAATCGCTACACTTGAACTGAATTACAAAACAGAACAGAGTCACACCTTTAGAAGACACACTATGGCTGCTTAACGGGAAAGGTGAGGTGGGGTGATGCATAAAACAAGGGTTTGAAATTAGCTCAGAGACCGCTCCATAAGCCAAATATGTAATAGACAAGGCCTACTCCCTGCTCAGTGAACTGGACTCAACACACCCTAGTCACCACACAAGAATATATCTGACTAGTAAGAATCTGAAAACCTATGTATCGATATCTCTCTGCAAGTGAATCAAGAGGGTGTAAAGCGGCATCAACACAGCAGGGAAAAGCAGCCAAGCCCCATTCTAAACATAAATTACTTTAAAAAACCCACAAAACAAAGACAGTGAAAGAGAGAGAAATTCATACAAAATCCGTTCAGGGTCTCTGATGCAACCTGGATTGACCATATCTAGACCCACAGCTGGATGAGACAGAAGGCTGGACACTCTTGGGGCTGAGAGGATTGGTGAGGTTGGGTGAGCAAACGCAGATACTTTAAAGTAACACTGCGGGGAACACACCCCATGGGTCTCAAATCTCCAGGTACAAGGGCATCTTCCTACATCAAAACATGCATGGGAAAGCCAGAAGATGGTATGCCGTGAGATCGGGAAAGGTTTCTAAAACGCACCTCATTTCTCCTCTCCTTGTGCTCGGGTTCGCCATTCCAGCCGCTTGACTAACCATCTCCCTACTTGGAGAATCAGCACCTTTAACCTACTGTTTCGTCCAGGTTGCAATTTGTCCTGAGGATGAACGGGAAGACGTGGAACCAACGACAGACTAGCCCTAGGTGTTGGGACAGGCACAGGTCACTCCATTTTCCCATCAGGAAGAAGAATGAACCACAGGCTCAGCCTGCCCCCCAGAACCAAAATAGGGCCTGAAGCAATCCTGCGCTTTTGCGGCCAGCTCCCAAAAAAGCGAGGAGACAAATGGAGCTCAGGGGCACTGCAATTCACAAACGTGCAGAGTTATAAATGAGAACTCTCGTCCACAAATATATTGAGGGAAGGCAACGAAGAGGATTTGAAAGCAAGGCAGATTTGCAGGAAACAGATTTCAGGAGGTAGATTCGACTCGCCTTTAAAGCACATGAAAAGCGGCAAAACGTTGACAATGATGCCCTTGGCCAAAAAGGGCGTATGCGTTTTTTCCTGAATATATTCAGGAAAAAACGCATACGCCCTTTTTGGCCAACCAAGCAAGCCGGAAGGGCAAATCAGCGCTACAAAGAAGTCTCGCTTGCCATCGGTCAAAAGGGCCATGCTGAACAAAGTGTAAAAACCAGAAAAGCAGGACAGGCCATGGAGACATGGGAGCCTTGCTACGCTGATGGGCGGGATGTAAATTGCCAACAGGCACTCTGGAGAAGAGTACGGTGTGTCCTGAAACAAGTAATAAACACAGCGTAGAGAGCATAGGGCACTTCCACTCATGGGCGTATAAATTGGGAAAACTAAAAATCAACAAGACACAGGCACCCTAAAGTTTACGGCTGCTCTGTTTCCAAGAACCTCCACTTCGGTACACTTTCAATATCCCAGGAAAGAGAAAAATGGATAAAGAAATGGTGGTACTTGGCACAATGGAATATCACTCAGCCATGAAATCAATGCCATAAGGCTAGTTAGCAGCATGATGAGTGGATTTAGGTACGATGATTCTAAGTGAAATAAGTCACACAGAAAAAGACACTTATCCTAAGATATCGCTTATAGAGGGAATGTCAAAATCGCTACACTTGAACTGAATTACAAAACAGAACAGAGTCACACCTTTAGAAGACACACTATGGCTGCTTAACGGGAAAGGTGAGGTGGGGTGATGCATAAAACAAGGGTTTGAAATTAGCTCAGAGACCGCTCCATAAGCCAAATATGTAATAGACAAGGCCTACTCCCTGCTCAGTGAACTGGACTCAACACACCCTAGTCACCACACAAGAATATATCTGACTAGTAAGAATCTGAAAACCTATGTATCGATATCTCTCTGCAAGTGAATCAAGAGGGTGTAAAGCGGCATCAACACAGCAGGGAAAAGCAGCCAAGCCCGATTCTAAACATAAATTACTTTAAAAAACCCACAAAACAAAGACAGTGAAAGAGAGAGAAATTCTTACAAAATCCGTTCAGGGTCTATGATGCAACCTGGATTGACCATATCTAGACCCACAGCTGGATGAGACATAAGGCTGGACACTCTTGGGGCTGAGAGGATTGGTGAGGTTGGGTGAGCAAACGCAGATACTTTAAAGTAACACTGCGGGGAACACACCCCATGGGTCTCAAAACTCCAGGTACAAGGGAATCTTCCTACATCAAAACATGCATGGGAAAGCCAGAAGATGGTATGCCGTGAGATCGGGAAAGGTTTCTAAAACGCACCTCATTTCTCCTCTCCTTGTGCTCGGGTTCGCCATTCCAGCCGCTTGACTAACCATCTCCCTACTTGGAGAATCAGCACCTTTAACCTACTGTTTCGTCCAGGTTGCAATTTGTCCTGAGGATGAACGGGAAGATGGGGAACCAACGAAAGACTAGCCCTAGGTATTGGGACAGGCACAGGTCACTCCATTTTCCCATCAGGAAGAAGAATGAACCACAGGCTCAGCCTGCCCCCCAGAACCAAAATAGGGCCTGAAGCAATCCTGCGCTTTTGCGGCCAGCTCCCAAAAAAGCGAGGAGACAAATGGAGCTCAGGGGCACTGCAATTCACAAACGTGCAGAGTTATAAATGAGAACTCTCGTCCACAAATATATTGAGGGAAGGCAACGAAGAGGATTTGAAAGCAAGGCAGATTTGCAGGAAACAGATTTCAGGAGGTAGATTCGACTCGCCTTTAAAGCACATGAAAAGCGGCAAAACGTTGACAATGATGCCCTTGGCCAAAAAGGGCTTATGCGTTTTTTCCTGAATATATTCAGGAAAAAACGCATACGCCCTTTTTGGCCAACCAAGCAAGCCGGAAGGGCAAATCAGCGCTACAAAGAAGTCTCGCTTGCCCTCGGTCAAAAGGGCCATGCTGAACAAACAGTAGAAACCAGAAAAGCAGGACAGGCCATGGAGACATGGGAGCCTTGCTACGCTGATGGGCGGGATATAAATTGCCAACAGGCACTCTGGAGAAGAGTACGGTGTGTCCTGAAACAAGTAATAAACACAGCGTAGAGAGCATAGGGCACTTCCACTCATGGGCGTATAAATTGGGAAAACTAAAAATCAACAAGACACAGGCACCCTAAAGTTTACGGCTGCTCTGTTTCCAAGAACCTCCACTTCGGTACACCTTCAATATCCCAGGAAAGAGAAAAATGGATAAAGAAATGGTGGTACTTGGCACAATGGAATATCACTCAGCCATGAAATCAATGTCATAAGGCTAGTTAGCAGCATGATGAGTGGATTTAGGTACGATGATTCTAAGTGAAATAAGTCACACAGAAAAAGACACTTATCCTAAGATATCGCTTATAGAGGGAATGTCAAAATCGCTACACTTGAACAGAATTACAAAACAGAACAGAGTCACACCTTTAGAAGACACCCTATGGCTGCTTAACGGGAAAGGTGAGGTGGGGTGATGCATAAAACAAGGGTTTGAAATTAGCTCAGAGACCGCTCCATAAGCCAAATATGTAATAGACAAGGCCTACTCCCTGCTCAGTGAACTGGACTCAACACACCCTAGTCACCACACAAGAATATATCTGACTAGTAAGAATCTGAAAACCTATGTATCGATATCTCTCTGCAAGTGAATCAAGAGGGTGTAAAGCGGCATCAACACAGCAGGGAAAAGCAGCCAAGCCCCATTCTAAACATAAATTACTTTAAAAAACCCACAAAACAAAGACAGTGAAAGAGAGAGAAATTCATACAAAATCCGTTCAGGGTCTCTGATGCAACCTGGATTGACCATATCTAGACCCACAGCTGGATGAGACAGAAGGCTGGACACTCTTGGGGCTGAGAGGATTGGTGAGGTTGGGTGAGCAAACGCAGATACTTTAAAGTAACACTGCGGGGAACACACCCCATGGGTCTCAAATCTCCAGGTACAAGGGCATCTTCCTACATCAAAACATGCATGGGAAAGCCAGAAGATGGTATGCCGTGAGATCGGGAAAGGTTTCTAAAACGCACCTCATTTCTCCTCTCCTTGTGCTCGGGTTCGCCATTCCAGCCGCTTGACTAACCATCTCCCTACTTGGAGAATCAGCACCTTTAACCTACTGTTTCGTCCAGGTTGCAATTTGTCCTGAGGATGAACGGGAAGACGGGGAACCAACGAAAGACTAGCCCTAGGTGTTGGGACAGGCACAGGTCACTCCATTTTCCCATCAGGAAGAAGAATGAACCACAGGCTCAGCCTGCCCCCCAGAACCAAAATAGGGCCTGAAGCAATCCTGCGCTTTTGCGGCCAGCTCCCAAAAAAGCGAGGAGACAAATGGAGCTCAGGGGCACTGCAATTCACAAACGTGCAGAGTTATAAATGAGAACTCTCGTCCACAAATATATTGAGGGAAGGCAACGAAGAGGATTTGAAAGCAAGGCAGATTTGCAGGAATCAGATTTCAGGAGGTAGATTCGACTCGCCTTTAAAGCACATGAAAAGCGCCAAAACGTTGACAATGATGCCCTTGGCCAAAAAGGGCGTATGCGTTTTTTCCTGAATATATTCAGGAAAAAACGCATACGCCCTTTTTGGCCAACCAAGCAAGCCGGAAGGGCAAATCAGCGCTACAAAGAAGTCTCGCTTGCCCTCGGTCAAAAGGGCCATGCTGAACAAAGTGTAAAAACCAGAAAAGCAGGACAGTCCATGGAGACATGGGAGCCTTGCTACGCTGATGGGCGGGATATAAATTGCCAACAGGCACTCTGGAGAAGAGTACGGTGTGTCCTGAAACAAGTAATAAACACAGCGTAGAGAGCATAGGGCACTTCCACTCATGGGCGTATAAATTGGGAAAACTAAAAATCAACAAGACACAGGCACCCTAAAGTTTACGGCTGCTCTGTTTCCAAGAACCTCCACTTCGGTACACCTTCAATATCCCAGGAAAGAGAAAAATGGATAAAGAAATGGTGGTACTTGGCACAATGGAATATCACTCAGCCATGAAATCAATGTCATAAGGCTAGTTAGCAGCATGATGAGTGGATTTAGATATGATGATTCTAAGTGAAATAAGTCACACAGAAAAAGACACTTATCCTAAGATATCGCTTATAGAGGGAATGTCAAAATCGCTACACTTGAACTGAATTACAAAACAGAACAGAGTCACACCTTTAGAAGACACACTATGGCTGCTTAACGGGAAAGGTGAGGTGGGGTGATGCATAAAAGTAGGGTTTGAAATTAGCTCAGAGACCGCTCCATAAGCCAAATATGTAATAGACAAGGCCTACTCCCTGCTCAGTGAACTGGACTCAACACACCCTAGTCACCACACAAGAATATATCTGACTAGTAAGAATCTGAAAACCTATGTATCGATATCTCTCTGCAAGTGAATCAAGAGGGTGTAAAGCGGCATCAACACAGCAGGGAAAAGCAGCCAAGCCCGATTCTAAACATAAATTACTTTAAAAAACCCACAAAACAAAGACAGTGAAAGAGAGAGAAATTCATACAAAATCCGTTCAGGGTCTCTGATGCAACCTGGATTGACCATATCTAGACCCACAGCTGGATGAGACAGAAGGCTGGACACTCTTGGGGCTGAGAGGATTGGTGAGGTTGGGTGAGCAAACGCAGATACTTTAAAGTAACACTGCGGGGAACACACCCCATGGGTCTCAAATCTCCAGGTACAAGGGCATCTTCCTACATCAAAACATGCATGGGAAACCCAGAAGATGGTATGCCATGAGATCGGGAAAGGTTTCTAAAACGCACCTCATTTCTCCTCTCCTTGTGCTCGGGTTCGCCATTCCAGCCGCTTGACTAACCATCTCCCTACTTGGAGAATCAGCACCTTTAACCTCCTGATTGTACAGGTTGCAATTTGTCCTGAGGATGAACGGGAAGACGCGGAACCAACGACAGACGAGCCCTAGGTGCTGGGACAGGCATAGGTCACTCCATTTTCCCATCAGGAAGAAGAATGAACCACAGGCTCAGCCTGCCCCCCAGAACCAAAATAAGGCCTGAAGCAATCCTGCGCTTTTGCGGCCAGCTCCCAAAAAAGCGAGGAGACAAATGGAGCTCAGGGGCACTGCAATTCACAAACGTGCAGAGTTATAAATGAGAACTCTCGTCCACAAATATATTGAGGGAAGGCAACGAAGAGGATTTGAAAGCAAGGCAGATTTGCAGGAAACAGATTTCAGGAGGTAGATTCGACTCGCCTTTAAAGCACATGAAAAGCGGCAAAACGTTGACAATGATGCCCTTGGCCAAAAAGGGCGTATGCGTTTTTTCCTGAATATATTCAGGAAAAAACGCATACGCCCTTTTTGGCCAACCAAGCAAGCCGGAAGGGCAAATCAGCGCTACAAAGAAGTCTCGCTTGCCCTCCGTCAAAAGGGCCATGCTGAACAAACAGTAAAAACCAGAAAAGCAGGACAGGCCATGGAGACATGGGAGCCTTGCTACGCTGATGGGCGGGATATAAATTGCCAACAGGCACTCTGGAGAAGAGTACGGTGTGTCCTGAAACAAGTAATAAACACAGCGTAGAGAGCATAGGGCACTTCCACTCATGGGCGTATAAATTGGGAAAACTAAAAATCAACAAGACACAGGCACCCTAAAGTTTACGGCTGCTCTCTTTCCAAGAACCTCCACTTCGGTACACCTTCAATATCCCAGGAAAGAGAAAAATGGATAAAGAAATGGTGGTACTTGGCACAATGGAATATCACTCAGCCATGAAATCAATGTCATAAGGCTAGTTAGCAGCATGATGAGTGGATTTAGATACGATGATTCTAAGTGAAATAAGTCACACAGAAAAAGACACTTATCCTAAGATATCGCTTATAGAGGGAATGTCAAAATCGCTACACTTGAACTGAATTACAAAACAGAACAGAGTCACACCTTTAGAAGACACACTATGGCTGCTTAACGGGAAAGGTGAGGTGGGGTGATGCATAAAACAAGGGTTTGAAATTAGCTCAGAGACCGCTCCATAAGCCAAATATGTAATAGACAAGGCCTACTCCCTGCTCAGTGAACTGGACTCAACACACCCTAGTCACCACACAAGAATATATCTGACTAGTATGAATCTGAAAACCTATGTATCGATATCTCTCTGCAAGTGAATCAAGAGGGTGTAAAGCGGCATCAACACAGCAGGGAAAAGCAGCCAAGCCCCATTCTAAACATAAATTACTTTAAAAAACCCACAAAACAAAGACAGTGAAAGAGAGAGAAATTCATACAAAATCCGTTCAGGGTCTCTGATGCAACCTGGATTGACCATATCTAGACCCACAGCTGGATGAGACAGAAGGCTGGACACTCTTGGGGCTGAGAGGATTGGTGAGGTTGGGTGAGCAAACGCAGATACTTTAAAGTAACACTGCGGGGAACACACCCCATGGGTCTCAAATCTCCAGGTACAAGGGCATCTTCCTACATCAAAAAATGCATGGGAAAGCCAGAAGATGGTATGCCGTGAGATCGGGAAAGGTTTCTAAAACGCACCTCATTTCTCCTCTCCTTGTGCTCGGGTTCGCCATTCCAGCCGCTTGACTAACCATCTCCCTACTTGGAGAATCAGCACCTTTAACCTACTGTTTCGTCCAGGTTGCAATTTGTCCTGAGGATGAACGGGAAGACGGGGAACCAACGAAAGACTAGCCCTAGGTGTTGGGACAGGCACAGGTCACTCCATTTTCCCATCAGGAAGAAGAATGAACCACAGGCTCAGCCTGCCCCCCAGAACCAAAATAGGGCCTGAAGCAATCCTGCGCTTTTGCGGCCAGCTCCCAAAAAAGCGAGGAGACAAATGGAGCTCAGGGGCACTGCAATTCACAAACGTGCAGAGTTATAAATGAGAACTCTCGTCCACAAATATATTGAGGGAAGGCAACGAAGAGGATTTGAAAGCAAGGCAGATTTGCAGGAAACAGATTTCAGGAGGTAGATTCGACTCGCCTTTAAAGCACATGAAAAGCGCCAAAACGTTGACAATGATGCCCTTGGCCAAAAAGGGCGTATGCGTTTTTTCCTGAATATATTCAGGAAAAAACGCATACGCCCTTTTTGGCCAACCAAGCAAGCCGGAAGGGCAAATCAGCGCTACAAAGAAGTCTCGCTTGCCCTCGGTCAAAAGGGCCATGCTGAACAAAGTGTAAAAACCAGAATAGCAGGACAGGCCATGGAGACATGGGAGCCTTGCTACGCTGATGGGCGGGATGTAAATTTCCAACAGGCACTCTGGAGAAGAGTACGGTGTGTCCTGAAACAAGTAATAAACACAGCGTAGAGAGCATAGGGCACTTCCACTCAAGGGCGTATAAATTGGGAAAACTAAATATCAACAAGACACAGGCACCCTAAAGTTTACGGCTGCTCTGTTTCCAAGAACCTCCACTTCGGTACACCTTCAATATCCCAGGAAAGAGAAAAATGGATAAAGAAATGGTGGTACTTGGCACAATGGAATATCACTCAGCCATGAAATCAATGTCATAAGGCTAGTTAGCAGCATGATGAGTGGATTTAGATACGATGATTCTAAGTGAAATAAGTCACACAGAAAAAGACACTTATCCTAAGATATCGCTTATAGAGGGAATGTCAAAATCGCTACACTTGAACTGAATTACAAAACAGAACAGAGTCACACCTTTAGAAGACACACTATGGCTGCTTAACGGGAAAGGTGAGGTGGGGTGATGCATAAAACAAGGGTTTGAAATTAGCTCAGAGACCGCTCCATAAGCCAAATATGTAATAGACAAGGCCTACTCCCTGCTCAGTGAACTGGACTCAACACACCCTAGTCACCACACAAGAATATATCTGACTAGTAAGAATCTGAAAACCTATGTATCGATATCTCTCTGCAAGTGAATCAAGAGGGTGTAAAGCGGCATCAACACAGCAGGGAAAAGCAGCCAAGCCCGATTCTAAACATAAATTACTTTAAAAAACCCACAAAACAAAGACAGTGAAAGAGAGAGAAATTCTTACAAAATCCGTTCAGGGTCTCTGATGCAACCTGGATTGACCATATCTAGACCCACAGCTGGATGAGACATAAGGCTGGACACTCTTGGGGCTGAGAGGATTGGTGAGGTTGGGTGAGCAAACGCAGATACTTTAAAGTAACACTGCGGGGAACACACCCCATGGGTCTCAAATCTCCAGGTACAAGGGCATCTTCCTACATCAAAACATGCATGGGAAAGCCAGAAGATGGTATGCCATGAGATCGGGAAAGGTTTCCAAAACGCACCTCATTTCTCCTCTCCTTGTGCTCGGGTTCACCATTCCAGCCGCTTGACTAACCATCTCCCTACTTGGAGAATCAGCACCTTTAACCTACTGTTTCGTCCAGGTTGCAATTTGTCCTGAGGATGAACGGGAAGACGGGGAACCAACGAAAGACTAGCCCTAGGTATTGGGACAGGCACAGGTCACTCCATTTTCCCATCAGGAAGAAGAATGAACCACAGGCTCAGCCTGCCCCCCAGAACCAAAATAGGGCCTGAAGCAATCCTGCGCTTTTGCGGCCAGCTCCCAAAAAAGCGAGGAGACAAATGGAGCTCAGGGGCACTGCAATTCACAAACGTGCAGAGTTATAAATGAGAACTCTCGTCCACAAATATATTGAGGGAAGGCAACAAAGAGGATTTGAAAGCAAGGCAGATTTGCAGGAAACAGATTTCAGGAGGTAGATTCGACTCGCCTTTAAAGCACATGAAAAGCGCCAAAACGTTGACAATGATGCCCTTGGCCAAAAAGGGCGTATGCGTTTTTTCCTGAATATATTCAGGAAAAAACGCATACGCCCTTTTTGGCCAACCAAGCAAGCCGGAAGGGCAAATCAGCGCTACAAAGAAGTCTCGCTTGCCCTCGGTCAAAAGGGCCATGCTGAACAAAGTGTAAAAACCAGAAAAGCAGGACAGGCCATGGAGACATGGGAGCCTTGCTACGCTGATGGGCGGGATATAAATTGCCAACAGGCACTCTGGAGAAGAGTACGGTGTGTCCTGGAACAACTAATAAACACAGCGTAGAGAGCATAGGGCACTTCCACTCATGGGCGTATAAATTGGGAAAACTAAAAATCAACAAGACACAGGCACCCTAAAGTTTACGGCTGCTCTGTTTCCAAGAACCTCCACTTCGGTACACCTTCAATATCCCAGGAAAGAGAAAAATGGATAAAGAAATGGTGGTACTTGGCACAATGGAATATCACTCAGCCATGAAATCAATGTCATAAGGCTAGTTAGCAGCATGATGAGTGGATTTAGATACGATGATTCTAAGTGAAATAAGTCACACAGAAAAAGACACTTATCCTAAGATATCGCTTATAGAGGGAATGTCAAAATCGCTACACTTGAACTGAATTACAAAACAGAACAGAGTCACACCTTTAGAAGACACACTATGGCTGCTTAACGGGAAAGGTGAGGTGGGGTGATGCATAAAAGTAGGGTTTGAAATTAGCTCAGAAACCGCTCCATAAGCCAAATATGTAATAGACAAGGCATACTCCCTGCTCAGTGAACTGGACTCAACACACCCTAGTCACCACACAAGAATATATCTGACTAGTAAGAATCTGAAAACCTATGTATCGATATCTCTCTGCAAGTGAATCAAGAGGGTGTAAAGCGGCATCAACACAGCAGGGAAAAGCAGCCAAGCCCGATTCTAAACATAAATTACTTTAAAAAACCCACAAAACAAAGACAGTGAAAGAGAGAGAAATTCATACAAAATCCGTTCAGGGTCTCTGATGCAACCTGGATTGACCATATCTAGACCCACAGCTGGATGAGACAGAAGGCTGGACACTCTTGGGGCTGAGAGGATTGGTGAGGTTGGGTGAGCAAACGCAGATACTTTAAAGTAACACTGCGGGGAACACACCCCATGGGTCTCAAATCTCCAGGTACAAGGGCATCTTCCTACATCAAAACATGCATGGGAAACCCAGAAGATGGTATGCCATGAGATCGGGAAAGGTTTCTAAAACGCACCTCATTTCTCCTCTCCTTGTGCTCGGGTTCGCCATTCCAGCCGCTTGACTAACCATCTCCCTACTTGGAGAATCAGCACCTTTAACCTCCTGATTGTACAGGTTGCAATTTGTCCTGAGGATGAACGGGAAGACGCGGAACCAACGACAGACGAGCCCTAGGTGCTGGGACAGGCATAGGTCACTCCATTTTCCCATCAGGAAGAAGAATGAACCACAGGCTCAGCCTGCCCCCCAGAACCAAAATAAGGCCTGAAGCAATCCTGCGCTTTTGCGGCCAGCTCCCAAAAAAGCGAGGAGACAAATGGAGCTCAGGGGCACTGCAATTCACAAACGTGCAGAGTTATAAATGAGAACTCTCGTCCACAAATATATTGAGGGAAGGCAACGAAGAGGATTTGAAAGCAAGGCAGATTTGCAGGAAACAGATTTCAGGAGGTAGATTCGACTCGCCTTTAAAGCACATGAAAAGCGGCAAAACGTTGACAATGATGCCCTTGGCCAAAAAGGGCGTATGCGTTTTTTCCTGAATATATTCAGGAAAAAACGCATACGCCCTTTTTGGCCAACCAAGCAAGCCGGAAGGGCAAATCAGCGCTACAAAGAAGTCTCGCTTGCCCTCGGTCAAAAGGGCCATGCTGAACAAACAGTAAAAACCAGAAAAGCAGGACAGGCCATGGAGACATGGGAGCCTTGCTACGCTGATGGGCGGGATATAAATTGCCAACAGGCACTCTGGAGAAGAGTACGGTGTGTCCTGAAACAAGTAATAAACACAGCGTAGAGAGCATAGGGCACTTCCACTCATGGGCGTATAAATTGGGAAAACTAAAAATCAACAAGACACAGGCACCCTAAAGTTTACGGCTGCTCTGTTTCCAAGAACCTCCGCTTCGGTACACCTTCAATATCCCAGGAAAGAGAAAAATGGATAAAGAAATGGTGGTACTTGGCACAATGGAATATCACTCAGCCATGAAATCAATGTCATAAGGCTAGTTAGCAGCATGATGTGTGGATTTAGGTTCGATGATTCTAAGTGAAATAAGTCACACAGAAAAAGACACTTATCCTAAGATATCGCTTATAGAGGGAATGTCAAAATCGCTACACTTGAACTGAATTACAAAACAGAACAGAGTCACACCTTTAGAAGACACACTATGGCTGCTTAACGGGAAAGGTGAGGTGGGGTGATGCATAAAAGAAGGGTTTGAAATTAGCTCAGAGACCGCTCCATAAGCCAAATATGTAATAGACAAGGCCTACTCCCTGCTCAGTGAACTGGACTCAACACCCCCTAGTCACCGCACAAGAATATATCTGACTAGTATGAATCTAAAAACCTATGTATCGATATCTCTCTGCAAGTGAATCAAGAGGGTGTAAAGCGGCATAAACACAGCAGGGAAAAGCAGCCAAACCCCATTCTAAGCATACATTACTTTAAAAAACCCACAAAGCAAAGACAGTGAAAGTGAGAGAAATTCTTACAACATCCGTTCAGGGTCTATGATGCAACCTGGATTGACCATATCTAGACCCACAGCTGGATGAGACATAAGGCTGGACACTCTTGGGGCTGAGAGGATTGGTGAGGTTGGGTGAGCAAACGCAGATACTTTAAAGTAACACTGCGGGGAACACACCCCATGGGTCTCAAATCTCCAGGTACAAGGGAATCTTCCTACATCAAAACATGCATGGGAAAGCCAGAAAATGGTATGCCGTGAGATCGGTAAAGGTTTCTAAAACGCACCTCATTTCTCCTCTCCTTGTGCTCGGGTTCGCCATTCCAGCCGCTTGACTAACCATCTCCCTACTTGGAGAATCAGCACCTTTAACCTACTGTTTCGTCCAGGTTGCAATTTGTCCTGAGGATGAACGGGAAGACGGGGAACCAACGAAAGACTAGCCCTAGGTGTTGGGACAGGCACAGGTCACTCCATTTTCCCATCAGGAAGAAGAATGAACCACAGGCTCAGCCTGCCCCCCAGAACCAAAATAGGGCCTGAAGCAATCCTGCGCTTTTGCGGCCAGCTCCCAAAAAAGCGAGGAGACAAATGGAGCTCAGGGGCACTGCAATTCACAAACGTGCAGAGTTATAAATGAGAACTCTCGTCCACAAATATATTGAGGGAAGGCAACGAAGAGGATTTGAAAGCAAGGCAGATTTGCAGGAAACAGATTTCAGGAGGTAGATTCGACTCGCCTTTAAAGCACATGAAAAGCGGCAAAACGTTGACAATGAGGCCCTTGGCCAAAAAGGGCGTATGCGTTTTTTCCTGAATATATTCAGGAAAAAACGCATACGCCCTTTTTGGCCAACCAAGCAAGCCGGAAGGGCAAATCAGCGCTACAAAGAAGTCTCGCTTGCCCTCCGTCAAAAGGGCCATGCTGAACAAACAGTAAAAACCAGAAAAGCAGGACAGGCCATGGAGACATGGGAGCCTTGCTACGCTGATGGGCGGGATATAAATTGCCAACAGGCACTCTGGAGAAGAGTACGGTGTGTCCTGAAACAAGTAATAAACACAGCGTAGAGAGCATAGGGCACTTCCACTCATGGGCGTATAAATTGGGAAAACTAAAAATCAACAAGACACAGGCACCCTAAAGTTTACGGCTGCTCTGTTTCCAAGAACCTCCACTTCGGTACACCTTCAATATCCCAGGAAAGAGAAAAATGGATAAAGAAATGGTGGTACTTGGCACAATGGAATATCACTCAGCCATGAAATCAATGTCATAAGGCTAGTTAGCAGCATGATGAGTGGATTTAGATACGATGATTCTAAGTGAAATAAGTCACACAGAAAAAGACACTTATCCTAAGATATCGCTTATAGAGGGAATGTCAAAATCGCTACACTTGAACTGAATTACAAAACAGAACAGAGTCACACCTTTAGAAGACACACTATGGCTGCTTAACGGGAAAGGTGAGGTGGGGTGATGCATAAAACAAGGGTTTGAAATTAGCTCAGAGACCGCTCCATAAGCCAAATATGTAATAGACAAGGCCTACTCCCTGCTCAGTGAACTGGACTCAACACACCCTAGTCACCACACAAGAATATATCTGACTAGTAAGAATCTGAAAACCTATGTATCGATATCTCTCTGCAAGTGAATCAAGAGGGTGTAAAGCGGCATCAACACAGCAAGGAAAAGCAGCCAAGCCCCATTCTAAACATAAATTACTTTAAAAAACCCACAAAACAAAGACAGTGAAAGAGAGAGAAATTCTTACAAAATCCGTTCAGGGTCTCTGATGCAACCTGGATTGACCATATCTAGACCCACAGCTGGATGAGACAGAAGGCTGGACACTCTTGGGGCTGAGAGGATTGGTGAGGTTGGGTGAGCAAACGCAGATACTTTAAAGTAACACTGCGGGGAACACACCCCATGGGTCTCAAATCTCCAGGTACAAGGGCATCTTCCTACATCAAAACATGCATGGGAAACCCAGAAGATGGTATGCCGTGAGATCGGGAAAGGTTTCTAAAACGCACCTCATTTCTCCTCTCCTTGTGCTCGGGTTCGCCATTCCAGCCGCTTGACTAACCATCTCCCTACTTGGAGAATCAGCACCTTTAACCTACTGTTTCGTCCAGGTTGCAATTTGTCCTGAGGATGAACGGGAAGACGGGGAACCAACGACAGACTAGCCCTAGGTATTGGGACAGGCACAGGTCACTCCATTTTCCCATCAGGAAGAAGAATGAACCACAGGCTCAGCCTGTCCCCCAGAACCAAAATAGGGCCTGAAGCAATCCTGCGCTTTTGCGGCCAGCTCCCAAAAAAGCGAGGAGACAAATGGAGCTCAGGGGCACTGCAATTCACAAACGTGCAGAGTTATAAATGAGAACTCTCGTCCACAAATATATTGAGGGAAGGCAACGAAGAGGATTTGAAAGCAAGGCAGATTTGCAGGAAACAGATTTCAGGAGGTAGATTCGACTCGCCTTTAAAGCACATGAAAAGCGGCAAAACGTTGACAATGATGCCCTTGGCCAAAAAGGGCGTATGCGTTTTTTCCTGAATATATTCAGGAAAAAACGCATACGCCCTTTTTGGCCAACCAAGCAAGCCGGAAGGGCAAATCAGCGCTACAAAGAAGTCTCGCTTGCCCTCGGTCAAAAGGGCCATGCTGAACAAACAGTAGAAACCAGAAAAGCAGGACAGGCCATGGAGACATGGGAGCCTTGCTACGCTGATGGGCGGGATATAAATTGCCAACAGGCACTCTGGAGAAGAGTACGGTGTGTCCTGAAACAAGTAATAAACACAGCGTAGAGAGCATAGGGCACTTCCACTCATGGGCGTATAAATTGGGAAAACTAAAAATCAACAAGACACAGGCACCCTAAAGTTTACGGCTGCTCTGTTTCCAAGAACCTCCACTTCGGTACACCTTCAATATCCCAGGAAAGAGAAAAATGGATAAAGAAATGGTGGTACTTGGCACAATGGAATATCACTCAGCCATGAAATCAATGTCATAAGGCTAGTTAGCAGCATGATGAGTGGATTTAGATACGATGATTCTAAGTGAAATAAGTCACACAGAAAAAGACACTTATCCTAAGATATCGCTTATAGAGGGAATGTCAAAATCGCTACACTTGAACTGAATTACAAAACAGAACAGAGTCACACCTTTAGAAGACACACTATGGCTGCTTAACGGGAAAGGTGAGGTGGGGTGATGCATAAAACAAGGGTTTGAAATTAGCTCAGAGACCGCTCCATAAGCCAAATATGTAATAGACAAGGCCTACACCCTGCTCAGTGAACTGGACTCAACACACCCTAGTCACCGCACAAGAATATATCTGACTAGTATGAATCTAAAAACCTATGTATCGATATCTCTCTGCAAGTGAATCAAGAGGGTGTAAAGCCGCATAAACACAGCAGAGAAAAGCAGCCAAACCCCATTCTAAACATACATTACTTTAAAAAACCCACAAAGCAAAGACAGTGAAAGTGAGAGAAATTCTTACAACATCCGTTCAGGGTCTATGATGCAACCTGGATTGACCATATCTAGACCCACAGCTGGATGAGACATAAGGCTGGACACTCTTGGGGCTGAGAGGATTGGTGAGGTTGGGTGAGCAAACCAGATACTTTAAAGTAACACTGCGGGGAACACACCCCATGGGTCTCAAATCTCCAGGTACAAGGGCATCTTCCTACATCAAAACATGCATGGGAAAGCCAGAAGATGGTATGCCGTGAGATCGGTAAAAGTTTCTAAAACGCACCTCATTTCTCCTCTCCTTGTGCTCGGGTTCGCCATTCCAGCCGCTTGACTAACCATCTCCCTACTTGGAGAATCAGCACCTTTAACCTACTGTTTCGTCCAGGTTGCAATTTGTCCTGAGGATGAACGGGAAGACGGGGAACCAACGAAAGACTAGCCCTAGGTGTTGGGACAGGCACAGGTCACTCCATTTTCCCATCAGGAAGAAGAATGAACCACAGGCTCAGCCTGCCCCCCAGAACCAAAATAGGGCCTGGAGCAATCCTGTGCTTTTGCGGCCAGCTCCCAAAAAAGCGAGGAGACAAATGGAGCTCAGGGGCACTGCAATTCACAAACGTGCAGAGTTATAAATGAGAACTCTCGTCCACAAATATATTGAGGGAAGGCAACGAAGAGGATTTGAAAGCAAGGCAGATTTGCAGGAAACAGATTTCAGGAGGTAGATTCGACTCGCCTTTAAAGCACATGAAAAGCGGCAAAACGTTGACAATGATGCCCTTGGCCAAAAAGGGCGTATGCGTTTTTTCCTGAATATATTCAGGAAAAAACGCATTCGCCCTTTTTGGCCAACCAAGCAAGCCGGAAGGGCAAATCAGCGCTACAAAGAAGTCTCGCTTGCCCTCGGTCAAAAGGGCCATGCTGAACAAACAGTAGAAACCAGAAAAGCAGGACAGGCCATGGAGACATGGGAGCCTTGCTACGCTGATGGGCGGGATATAAATTGCCAACAGGCACTCTGGAGAAGAGTACGGTGTGTCCTGAAACAAGTAATAAACACAGCGTAGAGAGCATAGGGCACTTCCACTCATGGGCGTATAAATTGGGAAAACTAAAAATCAACAAGACACAGGCACCCTAAAGTTTACGGCTGCTCTGTTTCCAAGAACCTCCCCTTCGGTACACCTTCAATATCCCAGGAAAGAGAAAAATGGATAAAGAAATGGTGGTACTTGGCACAATGGAATATCACTCAGCCATGAAATCAATGTCATAAGGCTAGTTAGCAGCATGATGAGTGGATTTAGATACGATGATTCTAAGTGAAATAAGTCACACAGAAAAAGACACTTATCCTAAGATATCGCTTATAGAGGGAATGTCAAAATCGCTACACTTGAACTGAATTACAAAACAGAACAGAGTCACACCTTTAGAAGACACACTATGGCTGCTTAACGGGAAAGGTGAGGTGGGGTGATGCATAAAACAAGGGTTTGAAATTAGCTCAGAGACCGCTCCATAAGCCAAATATGTAATAGACAAGGCCTACTCCCTGCTCAGTGAACTGGACTCAACACACCCTAGTCACCACACAAGAATATATCTGACTAGTAAGAATCTGAAAACCTATGTATCGATATCTCTCTGCAAGTGAATCAAGAGGGTGTAAAGCGGCATCAACACAGCAGGGAAAAGCAGCCAAGCCCGATTCTAAACATAAATTACTTTAAAAAACCCACAAAACAAAGACAGTGAAAGAGAGAGAAATTCTTACAAAATCCGTTCAGGGTCTCTGATGCAACCTGGATTGACCATATCTAGACCCACAGCTGGATGAAACAGAAGGCTGGACACTCTTGGGGCTGAGAGGATTGGTGAGGTTGGGTGAGCAAACGCAGATACTGTAAAGTAACACTGCGGGGAACTCACCCCATGGGTCTCAAATCTCCAGGTACAAGGGAATCTTCCTACATCAAAACATGCATGGGAAAGCCAGAAGATGGTATGCCGTGAGATCGGGAAAGGTTTCTAAAACGCACCTCATTTCTCCTCTCCTTGTGCTCGGGTTCGCCATTCCAGCCGCTTGACTAACCATCTCCCTACTTGGAGAATCAGCACCTTTAACCTCCTGATTGTACAGGTTGCAATTTGTCCTGAGGATGAACGGGAAGACGCGGAACCAACGAGAGACGAGCCCTAGGTGTTGGGACAGGCATAGGTCACTCCATTTTCCCATCAGGAAGAAGAATGAACCACAGGCTCAGCCTGCCCCCCAGAACCAAAATAGGGCCTGAAGCAATCCTGCGCTTTTGCGGCCAGCTCCCAAAAAAGCGAGGAGACAAATGGAGCTCAGGGGCACTGCAATTCACAAACGTGCAGAGTTATAAATGAGAACTCTCGTCCACAAATATATTGAGGGAAGGCAACGAAGAGGATTTGAAAGCAAGGCAGATTTGCAGGAAACAGATTTCAGGAGGTAGATTCGACTCGCCTTTAAAGCACATGAAAAGCGGCAAAACGTTGACAATGATGCCCTTGGCCAAAAAGGGCGTATGCGTTTTTTCCTGAATATATTCAGGAAAAAACGTATACGCCCTTTTTGGCCAACCAAGCAAGCCGGAAGGGCAAATCAGCGCTACAAAGAAGTCTCGCTTGCCCTCGGTCAAAAGGGCCATGCTGAACAAACAGTAAAAACCAGAAAAGCAGGACAGGCCATGGAGACATGGGAGCCTTGCTACGCTGATGGGCGGGATATAAATTGCCAACAGGCACTCTGGAGAAGAGTACGGTGTGTCCTGAAACAAGTAATAAACACAGCGTAGAGAGCATAGGGCACTTCCACTCATGGGCGTATAAATTGGGAAAACTAAAAATCAACAAGACACAGGCACCCTAAAGTTTACGGCTGCTCTGTTTCCAAGAACCTCCACTTCGGTACACCTTCAATATCCCAGGAAAGAGAAAAATGGATAAAGAAATGGTGGTACTTGGCACAATGGAATATCACTCAGCCATGAAATCAATGTCATAAGGCTAGTTAGCAGCATGATGAGTGGATTTAGATACGATGATTCTAAGTGAAATAAGTCACACAGAAAAAGACACTTATCCTAAGATATCGCTTATAGAGGGAATGTCAAAATCGCTACACTTGAACTGAATTACAAAACAGAACAGAGTCACACCTTTAGAAGACACACTATGGCTGCTTAACGGGAAAGGTGAGGTGGGGTGATGCATAAAACAAGGGTTTGAAATTAGCTCAGAGACCGCTCCATAAGCCAAATATGTAATAGACAAGGCCTACTCCCTGCTCAGTGAACTGGACTCAACACACCCTAGTCACCACACAAGAATATATCTGACTAGTAAGAATCTGAAAACCTATGTATCGATATCTCTCTGCAAGTGAATCAAGAGGGTGTAAAGCGGCATCAACACAGCAGGGAAAAGCAGCCAAGCCCGATTCTAAACATAAATTACTTTAAAAAACCCACAAAACAAAGACAGTGAAAGAGAGAGAAATTCTTACAAAATCCGTTCAGGGTCTCTGATGCAACCTGGATTGACCATATCTAGACCCACAGCTGGATGAAACAGAAGGCTGGACACTCTTGGGGCTGAGAGGATTGGTGAGGTTGGGTGAGCAAACGCAGATACTGTAAAGTAACACTGCGGGGAACTCACCCCATGGGTCTCAAATCTCCAGGTACAAGGGAATCTTCCTACATCAAAACATGCATGGGAAACCCAGAAGATGGTATGCCGTGAGATCGGGAAAGGTTTCTAAAACGCACCTCATTTCTCCTCTCCTTGTGCTCGGGTTCGCCATTCCAGCCGCTTGACTAACCATCTCCCTACTTGGAGAATCAGCACCTTTAACCTCCTGATTGTACAGGTTGCAATTTGTCCTGAGGATGAACGGGAAGACGCGGAACCAACGAGAGACGAGCCCTAGGTGTTGGGACAGGCATAGGTCACTCCATTTTCCCATCAGGAAGAAGAATGAACCACAGGCTCAGCCTGCCCCCCAGAACCAAAATAGGGCCTGAAGCAATCCTGCGCTTTTGCGGCCAGCTCCCAAAAAAGCGAGGAGACAAATGGAGCTCAGGGGCACTGCAATTCACAAACGTGCAGAGTTATAAATGAGAACTCTCGTCCACAAATATATTGAGGGAAGGCAACGAAGAGGATTTGAAAGCAAGGCAGATTTGCAGGAAACAGATTTCAGGAGGTAGATTCGACTCGCCTTTAAAGCACATGAAAAGCGGCAAAACGTTGACAATGATGCCCTTGGCCAAAAAGGGCGTATGCGTTTTTTCCTGAATATATTCAGGAAAAAACGTATACGCCCTTTTTGGCCAACCAAGCAAGCCGGAAGGGCAAATCAGCGCTACAAAGAAGTCTCGCTTGCCCTCGGTCAAAAGGGCCATGCTGAACAAACAGTAAAAACCAGAAAAGCAGGACAGGCCATGGAGACATGGGAGCCTTGCTACGCTGATGGGCGGGATATAAATTGCCAACAGGCACTCTGGAGAAGAGTACGGTGTGTCCTGAAACAAGTAATAAACACAGCGTAGAGAGCATAGGGCACTTCCACTCATGGGCGTATAAATTGGGAAAACTAAAAATCAACAAGACACAGGCACCCTAAAGTTTACAGCTGCTCTGTTTCCAGGAACCTCCGCTTCGGAACACCTTCAATATCCCAGGAAAGAGAAAAATGGATAAAGAAATGGTGGGATTGGCACAATGGAATATCACTCAGCCATGAAATCAATGTCATAAGGCTAGTTAGCAGCATTATGAGTGGATGTAGGTACGATGATTCTAAGTGAAATAAGTCACACAGAAAAAGACACTTATCCTAATATATCGCTTATAGAGGGAATGTCAAAATCGCTACACTTGAACTGAATTACAAATCAGAACAGAGTCACACCTTTAGAAGACACACTATGGCTGCTTAACGGGAAAGGTGAGGTGGGGTGATGCATAAAACAAGGGTTTGAAATTACCTCAGAGACCACTCCATAAGCCAAATATGTAATAGACAAGGCCTAATCCCTGCTCAGTGAACTGGACTCAACACACCCTAGTCACCACACAAGAATATATCTGACTAGTAAGAATCTGAAAACCTATGTATCGATATCTCTCTGCAAGTGAATCAAGAGGGTGTAAAGCGGCATCAACACAGCAGGGAAAAGCAGCCAAGCCCGATTCTAAACATAAATTACTTTAAAAAACCCACAAAACAAAGACAGTGAAAGAGAGAGAAATTCTTACAAAATCCGTTCAGGGTCTATGATGCAACCTGGATTGACCATATCTAGACCCACAGCTGGATGAGACATAAGGCTGGACACTCTTGGGGCTGAGAGGATTGGTGAGGTTGGGTGAGCAAACGCAGATACTTTAAAGTAACACTGCGGGGAACACACCCCATGGGTCTCAAATCTCCAGGTACAAGGGAATCTTCCTACATCAAAACATGCATGGGAAACCCAGAAGATGGTATGCCATGAGATCGGGAATGGTTTCTAAAACGCACCTCATTTCTCCTCTCCTTGTGCTCGGGTTCGCCATTCCAGCCGCTTGACTAACCATCTCCCTACTTGGAGAATCAGCACCTTTAACCTCCTGATTGTACAGGTAGCAATTTGTCCTGAGGATGAACGGGAAGATGCGGAACAAACGAGAGACGAGCCCTAGGTGTTGGGACAGGCATAGGTCACTCCATTTTCCCATCAGGAAGAAGAATGAACCACAGGCTCAGCCTGCCCCCCAGAACCAAAATAGGGCCTGAAGCAATCCTGCGCTTTTGCGGCCAGCTCCCAAAAAAGCGAGGAGACAACTGGAGCTCAGGGGCACTGCAATTCACAAACGTGCAGAGTTATAAATGAGAACTCTCGTCCACAAATATATTGAGGGAAGGCAACGAAGAGGATTTGAAAGCAAGGCAGATTTGCAGGAAACAGATTTCAGGAGGTAGATTCGACTCGCCTTTAAAGCACATGAAAAGCGGCAAAACGTTGACAATGATGCCCTTGGCCAAAAAGGGCGTATGCGTTTTTTCCCGAATATATTCAGGAAAAAACGCATACGCCCTTTTTGGCCAACCAAGCAAGCCGGAAGGGCAAATCAGCGCTACAAAGAAGTCTCGCTTGCCCTCGGTCAAAAAGGCCATGCTGAACAAACAGTAAAAACCAGAAAAGCAGGACAGGCCATGGAGACATGGGAGCCTTGCTACGCTGATGGGCGGGATATAAATTGCCAACAGGCACTCTGGAGAAGAGTACGGTGTGTCCTGAAACAAGTAATAAACACAGCGTAGAGAGCATAGGGCACTTCCACTCATGGGCGTATAAACTGGCAAAACTAAAAACAAACAAGACACAGGCACCCTAAAGTTTACGGCTGCTCTGCTTCCAAGAACCTCCGCTTCGGAACACCTTCAATATCCCAGGAAAGAGAAAAATGGATAAAGAAATGGTGGTACTTGGCACAATGGAATATCACTCAGCCATGAAATCAATGTCATAAGGCTAGTTAGCAGCATGATGTGTGGATTTAGGTACGATGATTCTAAGTGAAATAAGTCACACAGAAAAAGACACTTATCCTAAGATATCGCTTATAGAGGGAATGTCAAAATCGCTACACTTGAACTGAATTACAAAACAGAACAGAGGCACACCTTTAGAAGACACACTATGGCTGCTTAACGGGAAAGGTGAGGTGGGGTGATGCATAAAACAAGGGTTTGAAATTAGCTCAGAGACCGCTCCATAAGCCAAATATGTAATAGACAAGGCCTACTCCCTGCTCAGTGAACTGGACTCAACACACCCTAGTCACCACACAAGAATATATCTGACTAGTAAGAATCTGAAAACCTATGTATCGATATCTCTCTGCAAGTGAATCAAGAGGGTGTAAAGCGGCATCAACACAGCAGGGAAAAGCAGCCAAGCCCGATTCTAAACATAAATTACTTTAAAAAACCCACAAAACAAAGACAGTGAAAGAGAGAGAAATTCTTACAAAATCCGTTCAGGGTCTCTGATGCAACCTGGATTGACCATATCTAGACCCACAGCTGGATGAGACATAAGGCTGGACACTCTTGGGGCTGAGAGGATTGGTGAGGTTGGGTGAGCAAACGCAGATACTTTAAAGTAACACTGCGGGGAACACACCCCATGGGTCTCAAATCTCCAGGTACAAGGGCATCTTCCTACATCAAAAAATGCATGGGAAAGCCAGAAGATGGTATGCCGTGAGATCGGGAAAGGTTTCTAAAACGCACCTCATTTCTCCTCTCCTTGTGCTCGGGTTCGCCATTCCAGCCGCTTGACTAACCATCTCCCTACTTGGAGAATCAGCACCTTTAACCTACTGTTTCGTCCAGGTTGCAATTTGTCCTGAGGATGAACGGGAAGACGGGGAACCAACGAAAGACTAGCCCTAGGTGTTGGGACAGGCACAGGTCACTCCATTTTCCCATCAGGAAGAAGAATGAACCACAGGCTCAGCCTGCCCCCCAGAACCAAAATAGGGCCTGAAGCAATCCTGCGCTTTTGCGGCCAGCTCCCAAAAAAGCGAGGAGACAAATGGAGCTCAGGGGCACTGCAATTCACAAACGTGCAGAGTTATAAATGAGAACTCTCGTCCACAAATATATTGAGGGAAGGCAACGAAGAGGATTTGAAAGCAAGGCAGATTTGCAGGAAACAGATTTCAGGAGGTAGATTCGACTCGCCTTTAAAGCACATGAAAAGCGGCAAAACGTTGACAATGATGCCCTTGGCCAAAAAGGGCGTATGCGTTTTTTCCTGAATATATTCAGGAAAAAACGCATACGCCCTTTTTGGCCAACCAAGCAAGCCGGAAGGGCAAATCAGCGCTACAAAGAAGTCTCGCTTGCCCTCGGTCAAAAGGGCCATGCTGAACAAAGTGTAAAAACCAGAATAGCAGGACAGGCCATGGAGACATGGGAGCCTTGCTACGCTGATGGGCGGGATGTAAATTTCCAACAGGCACTCTGGAGAAGAGTACGGTGTGTCCTGAAACAAGTAATAAACACAGCGTAGAGAGCATAGGGCACTTCCACTCAAGGGCGTATAAATTGGGAAAACTAAATATCAACAAGACACAGGCACCCTAAAGTTTACGGCTGCTCTGTTTCCAAGAACCTCCACTTCGGTACACCTTCAATATCCCAGGAAAGAGAAAAATGGATAAAGAAATGGTGGTACTTGGCACAATGGAATATCACTCAGCCATGAAATCAATGTCATAAGGCTAGTTAGCAGCATGATGAGTGGATTTAGATACGATGATTCTAAGTGAAATAAGTCACACAGAAAAAGACACTTATCCTAAGATATCGCTTATAGAGGGAATGTCAAAATCGCTACACTTGAACTGAATTACAAAACAGAACAGAGTCACACCTTTAGAAGACACACTATGGCTGCTTAACGGGAAAGGTGAGGTGGGGTGATGCATAAAACAAGGGTTTGAAATTAGCTCAGAGACCGCTCCATAAGCCAAATATGTAATAGACAAGGCCTACTCCCTGCTCAGTGAACTGGACTCAACACACCCTAGTCACCACACAAGAATATATCTGACTAGTAAGAATCTGAAAACCTATGTATCGATATCTCTCTGCAAGTGAATCAAGAGGGTGTAAAGCGGCATCAACACAGCAGGGAAAAGCAGCCAAGCCCGATTCTAAACATAAATTACTTTAAAAAACCCACAAAACAAAGACAGTGAAAGAGAGAGAAATTCTTACAAAATCCGTTCAGGGTCTCTGATGCAACCTGGATTGACCATATCTAGACCCACAGCTGGATGAGACATAAGGCTGGACACTCTTGGGGCTGAGAGGATTGGTGAGGTTGGGTGAGCAAACGCAGATACTTTAAAGTAACACTGCGGGGAACACACCCCATGGGTCTCAAATCTCCAGGTACAAGGGCATCTTCCTACATCAAAACATGCATGGGAAAGCCAGAAGATGGTATGCCATGAGATCGGGAAAGGTTTCCAAAACGCACCTCATTTCTCCTCTCCTTGTGCTCGGGTTCACCATTCCAGCCGCTTGACTAACCATCTCCCTACTTGGAGAATCAGCACCTTTAACCTACTGTTTCGTCCAGGTTGCAATTTGTCCTGAGGATGAACGGGAAGACGGGGAACCAACGAAAGACTAGCCCTAGGTATTGGGACAGGCACAGGTCACTCCATTTTCCCATCAGGAAGAAGAATGAACCACAGGCTCAGCCTGCCCCCCAGAACCAAAATAGGGCCTGAAGCAATCCTGCGCTTTTGCGGCCAGCTCCCAAAAAAGCGAGGAGACAAATGGAGCTCAGGGGCACTGCAATTCACAAACGTGCAGAGTTATAAATGAGAACTCTCGTCCACAAATATATTGAGGGAAGGCAACAAAGAGGATTTGAAAGCAAGGCAGATTTGCAGGAAACAGATTTCAGGAGGTAGATTCGACTCGCCTTTAAAGCACATGAAAAGCGCCAAAACGTTGACAATGATGCCCTTGGCCAAAAAGGGCGTATGCGTTTTTTCCTGAATATATTCAGGAAAAAACGCATACGCCCTTTTTGGCCAACCAAGCAAGCCGGAAGGGCAAATCAGCGCTACAAAGAAGTCTCGCTTGCCCTCGGTCAAAAGGGCCATGCTGAACAAAGTGTAAAAACCAGAAAAGCAGGACAGGCCATGGAGACATGGGAGCCTTGCTACGCTGATGGGCGGGATATAAATTGCCAACAGGCACTCTGGAGAAGAGTACGGTGTGTCCTGGAACAACTAATAAACACAGCGTAGAGAGCATAGGGCACTTCCACTCATGGGCGTATAAATTGGGAAAACTAAAAATCAACAAGACACAGGCACCCTAAAGTTTACGGCTGCTCTGTTTCCAAGAACCTCCACTTCGGTACACCTTCAATATCCCAGGAAAGAGAAAAATGGATAAAGAAATGGTGGTACTTGGCACAATGGAATATCACTCAGCCATGAAATCAATGTCATAAGGCTAGTTAGCAGCATGATGAGTGGATTTAGATACGATGATTCTAAGTGAAATAAGTCACACAGAAAAAGACACTTATCCTAAGATATCGCTTATAGAGGGAATGTCAAAATCGCTACACTTGAACTGAATTACAAAACAGAACAGAGTCACACCTTTAGAAGACACACTATGGCTGCTTAACGGGAAAGGTGAGGTGGGGTGATGCATAAAAGTAGGGTTTGAAATTAGCTCAGAAACCGCTCCATAAGCCAAATATGTAATAGACAAGGCATACTCCCTGCTCAGTGAACTGGACTCAACACACCCTAGTCACCACACAAGAATATATCTGACTAGTAAGAATCTGAAAACCTATGTATCGATATCTCTCTGCAAGTGAATCAAGAGGGTGTAAAGCGGCATCAACACAGCAGGGAAAAGCAGCCAAGCCCGATTCTAAACATAAATTACTTTAAAAAACCCACAAAACAAAGACAGTGAAAGAGAGAGAAATTCATACAAAATCCGTTCAGGGTCTCTGATGCAACCTGGATTGACCATATCTAGACCCACAGCTGGATGAGACAGAAGGCTGGACACTCTTGGGGCTGAGAGGATTGGTGAGGTTGGGTGAGCAAACGCAGATACTTTAAAGTAACACTGCGGGGAACACACCCCATGGGTCTCAAATCTCCAGGTACAAGGGCATCTTCCTACATCAAAACATGCATGGGAAACCCAGAAGATGGTATGCCATGAGATCGGGAAAGGTTTCTAAAACGCACCTCATTTCTCCTCTCCTTGTGCTCGGGTTCGCCATTCCAGCCGCTTGACTAACCATCTCCCTACTTGGAGAATCAGCACCTTTAACCTCCTGATTGTACAGGTTGCAATTTGTCCTGAGGATGAACGGGAAGACGCGGAACCAACGACAGACGAGCCCTAGGTGCTGGGACAGGCATAGGTCACTCCATTTTCCCATCAGGAAGAAGAATGAACCACAGGCTCAGCCTGCCCCCCAGAACCAAAATAAGGCCTGAAGCAATCCTGCGCTTTTGCGGCCAGCTCCCAAAAAAGCGAGGAGACAAATGGAGCTCAGGGGCACTGCAATTCACAAACGTGCAGAGTTATAAATGAGAACTCTCGTCCACAAATATATTGAGGGAAGGCAACGAAGAGGATTTGAAA